>NC_084893.1:20393986-20618986 GCF_958979055.1 Alnus glutinosa | reverse complement strand
GAGAAGTAAATGAAGGAACCTCTGCAAGGGACACATTGAAGTACCTTGAGTTGTTGAAGACTGCCGACAAGCCACTTCACCCCGGTACAAAGCACAGTAAATTGAGTGCTACTGTACATTTCTACAACTTGAAGTGCATTGGAGGTATTAGTAACAAGATTTTTTCTGATATTCTGGAGCTTGTCTGTCAGTTATTGCCTCCTTGCGATGATGCATTGCCGGTTAATACGTACGAGGCGAAGAAATTCCTCAGTTCCATGGGTCTCGGGTATGAGAAGATTCCGGCGTGCCGTAATGACTGTATGCTATTCTGGAAAGACAATAAAGATCTAGATACCTGTACCGTATGTGGAGAATCTAAGTGGACGGCTGATATACATTTCGATCAGGATGGTGAGGTAATATCGTCGAGGAAAAAACGTCCAGTGAAGGTGTTGAGATGGTTTCCACTCATCCCACGGTTACAGAGGTTATTCATGTCGGAGCACACGGCGCACAATATGAGGTGGCATGCAGAAGGCCACACTAGGGACGGGGTATTGAGGCACCCCGCGGACGGTGAGGCATGGAGATCGTTCGACTCTCTACATCCAGATTTCATGGCCAACAGTAGGAACGTGCGGCTTGGACTGACAGCAGACGGATTCAATCCATTTGGGAACATGAGTACATCCCACAGCACATGGCCCGTATTGCTTGTACCGTACAATTTGCCTCCTTGGATGTGCATGAAACAGACGTCGTTCATCCTGTCACTGGTTATCCCCGGACCGAGCTCACCTGGTATGGATATCGACGTCTACCTTCAGCCACTGATTGATGAGCTGTTGGAGCTGTGGGATGTAGGGATACGAACACTAGATGCTGCGAAGATGGAGAATTTCAATATGCGTGCTCAGTTGATGTGGACAATAAACGACTTTCCGGCGTATGCAGATTTATCCGGTTGGCCTAACAAAGGTGTGAAGGCATGTCCTTGTTGCATGCATTCGACACGTTCTAAACATCTGAAGAACGGTTGTAAATTTTGTTACATGGGACACAGGAGGTACTTGCCAGCCGAACATCTGTGGCGGCTGAACAGAAGAACGTTTGATGGGACTGAGGAGTTAGAATGTGCTCCTGATGTGCCTTGCGGGGACGAGATCCTCCAACAGTTGGACGGAGTTGCGTTTGGGAATGAGAATGCGGGTAAGACGAGACGGAAGAAGCGGAAGACCGGTGCACGGGGTGCTGATGATGTTGTATGGAAGAAGAAAAGTATTTTCTTCAGATTGCCGTACTGGAAGGACAATTTGCTTCGGCACAATCTTGATGTCATGCACATAGAGAAAAATGTCATGGACAATATACTTGGCACTATTTTGGACATCAAAGGGAAAACGAAGGACAACTTGGCAGCTCGGCTGGATTTGCAGGAGATGGGGTTGAGACCTAAATTGCATCCGTTCACCGCCGCAAATGGTAAAACATATATACCCGCAGCTTGTCACACGATGTCCAGGGAGGATAAAGAAAGCTTTTTAAAGGTGCTTCAAAATGTGAGAGTTCCAGACGGATATGCGTCGAACATTTCACGGTGTGTTCGGATGAAGGACCGTACAATTTCAGGGTTAAAAAGTCATGACAGCCACATACTGATGCAGCAGCTTCTACCAATTGCATTGCGTCAGTCATTGCCAGACAAAGTGGTCAGACCTATCGTTGAGATGTCAGCATTTTTCAGAGGCATATGCTCAACCAAGCTAACCCAAGCTGAGATGGACCGACTGCAGGGTGACGTCTGTATCACACTGTGCAAGCTGGAACAGGTATTTCCTCCTGGGTTTTTTACTAGCATGGTCCACTTGGTCGTGCATCTTGTGCGCGAATGTAGACTCGGCGGACCCGTTCAGTATAGGTGGATGTACCCGACAGAGAGGTAAAATACAACAGAATATAAATATATATATATATATATATATATATATATATATATATATATATGCATTTTTTCATGTAACTCATGGCATTAAACGGGGGCAAGTCCTTAATGTTTGTGTGTGCACCAGGAGTCTTGCGGGTTTCAAGTCGAATGTGCGCAACAAAGCGGCTCCTGAGGGGTGCATTGCGGAAGGTTACATAGCGACCGAGCTAGTAACGTTCTGTTCGAGATATCTAGAAAATGCACCAACCTTCCACAACAGACCTTTGAGAAACCCTGATGGTTCCAAGGGGGCGGGAACGCGAGTTAGATTGAACCGGCTGACGATGCATCAGATTCATCGTTATATTGTGTTCAACTCTGACGAGTTTCTCAATTTGCGGATGTAAGTAGTGTTTACATATTGAACCGGATTCAAATGATATAATTGATAATAATTAGTTTTTTAATTATATCCGCTGAATGTAGGATGCATAAAGACGCTATTAGGCGATCATGCGTTAGGGGTCGCATCACGGACGCTCTGATTGAAGCCCAACATCACGAGCAGTTCTGCGAGTGGTACCGCGCATATGTAAGGAAGTAGTGGTATTTTCGTATATAATATTTACCTATGTTCAGTGTCAATTTAAGATAGGGTTCGACAATATGCCGCTATTAACCGATGTATTCTTTTAATATATGAAATGATAACATAGGTTGATGGCCTTGACGATCAAAGTAGGGAGGAATTGGGGCTGAAATTGGTTATGCGGAGTAGAGGGTTGAAGGAGACAGCAGTGAAGTATAACAGGTACGTGGTAAACGGGAAATTGTTCCGCACGCTAGCCCATGATGTGGGAAGGAGGACTCAGAACAGCGGGGTATGTGTGCCAACCGTTGAATGCGAAACCTACTACGGGCAGTTAACCGATGTGGTTGAGGTCGAGTACTACGATAGGACTACGTACGTCCTATTTAAGTGCAATTGGGCGGACCCCACGATGGACAGAGGATTTAGAGTCGACGATTATGGTCTAGCGTTTGTCAACTTCACTCACCTCGTCCACAGGGGAGAACTGCTTACTGACGAGCCGTACGTGCTTACATCTCAGGTAGACCAAGTGTTTTATGTCGAGGATGAAAGGAATCCAAACTGGGTTTGTGCCGTGAGGACTAAACCGCGCAACGTGTACGATGTTGGTCAGGGGGAAGGGAGTAGTGATGCAGATAATGCATATCACGAGTGTGTACCGATCGTATTACCCACTGATGACCTGCATGATACGAATGATGAATTCGATCACGACAGACCCGACATTGATCCGATTGAAGCACATGTTATACAATGATTGCTATATTTATTATTGGTACAATTTGCTTAAACTCGATCAAAATACTTTCTTATTTTGCATAGAGCTCATTGTATATTATGCATATTCTATTTTAATATTAAAATTAAAACGAATTTCAAGTAATTTGTCTCACATTTGTTCGCAGGTTTCAATGGACCCGAGACCCCCTACTTGCGCACATCGTGCACCACGCCAGCCCGTGCATTGCACGACTACATCCACACCGGCGATGTCAGCGGCACTACATACCACACCGTGGCCACACAACCCGGACGCTGTATACAGACCACCGCCCCCGGGTACGGCGGGGATGAGCAGGTCAGATCCCGGGCAGACGAGCACAGCTGGATATTCTCCTTCTCTATACCCGCCTACGTCGACACCGGCGATGTCAGCGGCACTACATAGTACACCGTGGTCACACCACCCGGACGCTATTTATAGACCATTGCCCCCGGGTACGGCGGGGATGAGCAGGTCAGATCCCGGCCAGACGAGCTCAGCTGGATATTCTCCTTCTCCATACACGACGTTATCGCAGTTGGGGCTGACCTCACCGGGCCATGTTGATCGATGGTGGGCGCGAGAGTGTCATGATCTGAGCAGATTTCCGTTGTACTATCCATACCCCCTTCCACCACCTATGCCAGTCATTCCTGATAGTGAGACTCAGGATGACAGATTCCCGCTGTCACAGGGGGGGATGCCTATGCCGGCTATGCGGTCGGGACAGCTGACGGCCCCGGCTGGGGGCCAGGGCCCGGCACCTGGGGAGAGCCAGATGCATGTTTATGGACAGAGCCAGTTGCCGCTTCCTGGGGAGAGTCAGGACCCAGATGTGGGGGAGAGCCGGCTGCCCCGCGAGGGGGATGATGTGATGTTGGGGCTTGATCAGTTAGCACATGATGTCCCCCAGGATATGCCTTCGGATGACGATCATGATGATGAGCATCACCCAGAAGATCAGGCAGGCGAGGAGCATGCTGGTGACCCAGCGACCGAGCACATAGCGTTCGACCATATTCGGCTGATGGGTAAGTACATTTGTATACATCATTATAAACTAATTAATTTAGTAAGTTCGTATAATATTTAAATTGAATTTTTAATTTATTGATATGATTAAGTTATTTAGTGTTAATATATTAACGTTTTATATTTATTGACTAGGGTATAACCCAGACGGGAGCATATATTTTGAGGTGATTAAGGACCCTGAGAGAAATTGGGTGCTCCCGAGGGGTAAGAAAGTTGTGTTGCAGTACAATGCTGCAACACAACCAGTGGGACGAGCATGCAATCGTTATAGACGGGCTGCGGGCAAGCTGTTACGGAGCGGGTCCCATATTCACTTGCGGGACAAATGGGGAAAGGTAGATAAACAGGTTAAGCAGGCTATGTGGGATGCCATAATGGTATGTGTATGAAACTAATATATGTATTTTGTGAAATTAAAGTTAAGATGATTTTTTTCTTTATTGAACTGCTAAAATTAATCATTAGATTGAATGTGCAGCAAGAATTTTATGTACCCGTATCCGTCGACCAGCGCCTGGCACAGAATGAATTCTGGGGTGATATGGGCCGTAAGCACCGTTCGTGGAAGTCGAAGTTGAGGACCCAGCTAAATATTCGAGACGGTGACACGCCATTGACAATACGTGCGAGAATGCCAGAGACGTTTTTTGATAAGTATGACCGAACGGATGTGGAGGACGTACTGCACGAGTGGTGCACAAAAGTAAATGTGGTATGTAGGTCTTTGAATGTATTACTATAATGTTGTGTTTTTTTAATAAACAGTTCATTCAATCATAACACATAAGTAATTAAAAGTATCAATTCTGACATTTTTTTTGGGAATGTTCAATGTAAAGGAGAGGTCTGAACGAATGAAGCGGCTGCGGGAGCAGCAAGACATCCCCCATAGTCTGGGGTCCAAAAGTTATGCCAGATTTAATCACGATGAGGTATGGAACAATATGTAAAAACCCTAATTCTTATTTGTGCGTAATTGTTCTTTCTTAACGTTAAATGAATATCCAATGTTTGTTATATATTTATACTGTATGGCGACAGGCATCTATATCTGGCACGCCCCCCACTCGCGCCGAGTCGTTTGTGAAGACGCACACAAAGAAAGACGGCACTTACCTGAACGAGCGGACACGGGACCTATGCGTATGCTACTGTTATAGGTTATCGATTATTATTAGTTATGCGTGTGATAAAGTATTTATTAATTACCATTGTTTTGTATGTTGACGACGTACAGGAGCGGATGACACAGAGTTTGTCCACTGATCCTGCTGCCTCGGACCCTGTCTCATCAGATACGGTGCTTTGGGCACCTGGCGACGCGTACGAGCAAGCGGTTGGGCGACCCGAGTATGCGGGTAGGGTTCGGCAGGTTGGGCCGAACGTTACTCCTGTTCGCGGGACTTGTTTCTCGTATAGGGGCCGCACACGGGGGGGACCGGCCGAGGGCACGTCTCAGGATTGGGCTGCTCACAAAATCGCGGAGTTGGAGGGCATAGTGCGGGCCGAGAGAGAGCGGGCTGACAGCATGGAGCAGCGCATACGACAGATTGATGATATGGAGCAGCGCATGCGACATTTTGAGGCCTTCATGTCCTCTACAGGATTATCGTTCGTATGCCCTGGTGCTCAGCAGTCTTCACCTGCACACGTCGGTAGTACGTCATCTGTTAGTAGTGCGCCTACAGGTATGGTTCATATTATGTATACACTTAGGTTTATTTTTAATTTGTTCTCATTACTTGTTTAAATTTGCATATAATATTATGTAGGTTAATTATTTTTAGTACTTGCAGGTAATGCGACAACGGTTGGTCCGTTGTCGCCTTCTGGACAATTGCTGAGCCAACAATCCCCTCTCGGGACTCCTTCGCCCGTTACACCATCTCTTGCGGGACAATCGACAGTTGGCGAGCTCACGCCCGGGACTGCACCTCGTGATCCGCAGAGACGTCCTCCAGATTTGTAAATATTTTGTGTATTTTTTTTTTTTTTGGTACCGAATAACTTTATTAAATTAAGAATCTCAAATTTGTTGATATTGTTGTGTAAGTAGTTATATATAGTAATGAATATATTTATTAGTACATGGTATTCAAATTTTTAAAAAAAGTTGTTTTGATTAATTTGTGCAATTTGATTTTGTGATATTTTTGGATAAAATAAATTTGGAGAATTTTAGTAAAATATATATATATATATATATATATATATATATATATATATATATATATATATATATATATATATATATATATATATATATATATATATATATATATATATATATATATTTTAAATAAAAAGAAATTAAAAAACAGAATTAAAATATATATATATATATATATAAAAGAATATTTATATAAAATATATATATATATTTTAAATAAAAAGAAGTTACAAAATAGAATTAATATATATATATATATATATATATATATATATATATATATATATATATATATAATTTACTGCGGCCAACATCTGGCCGCGTGTATTAATGTACACGCGGCCAGATGTTGGCCGCGTGTACATTTACACACGCTGCCATTTGGCAGCGCGTATTAATGTACACGCTGCCAAATGTGCAATTAGCATTGCCCAAGTTTGCCGCATGTATCTACGCTGCTAATTACACGCGGCGAACTGTTTGCCACGTGTACAGTTACTGTACACGCGGCTAACTGCATGTGGCGATTTGCAATTTTTTTTGTAGTGATTGTTCATACTCGCTGCACTGTCAACCAAAGGGTATATGATGTGATTATTGATGGTGGTAGCAGGGAGAATTTAATGTCTAAGGAGATGGTTTCGAAGTTAGGTTTGAAAACTGAGAAGCACCCAGCCCCATACAAGATTGGATGGATTAAGCGGGGAACTGAGACACTAGTAATCGAGAGATGTCATTTCACATTTTCAATCGATGCGCATTACTTGGATTCTATTTTGTGTGATGTAGTGGAGATGGACGCATGCCACTTAATCCTAGGAAGACCTTGGCAGTTTGACGTGGATGCCCAGTAATAGGGAAGGGCTAACGTTTATACTATCTTTCGGGATGGTCAAAAGATAACATTTTGACCTTTACAAGAAGTCAAAAATTCAATTCATTCCAAGGGTAAGCCAATCCTCCTATCCACAAGTTCAGAATTTATAAAAGAAGTTAAGGAGGCCCGAAACATCATAGTATTGGTGAACAAGGGAACTCCGAGCTTTGTCTCACAAAAAGCTCCCGAGATAATGTGACCGATGTTAGAAGAATTTCAATACATCATGCCTAAAGAGATACTCGAAGGACTGCCGCCCATGAGAGATATCCAGCACTATATTGACTTAGTGTCGGGAGCAAGTCTCCCGAACTTGCCACATTATCGAATGAGCCCAAAGGAAAATGCTATTTTGCAAGAACAGGTAGAGGGTTAATTCAAAAGGGACACTTGCGATAGAGTATGAGTCCATGCGCAGTATCGGCCCTACTTGTACCAAAGAAAAATGAAAGTTGGCGAATGTGCTTGGATAGCTGGGCAATAAACAAGATCAGGTTTCCTATTCCCCGAATAAGTGACATGTTTCATATGCTATCTTGGGCTAAGATTTTTTCGAAGATTGGCTTGAGGAGTGGATATCACCAATCTGCATACGACCGGGAGACGAATGGAAAACTAGGTTGAAGACTAAAGAGGGGCTTTACGAGTGGATGGTGATGCCTCTTGGTCTTTCAAATGCACCAAGCACTTTCATGCGACTCATGAATCAGGTACTGAAACCTTTTATCAAAAAAATTGTCATTGTCTATTTTGATGATATTCTTATCTATAATCTCAACCCGGTGAATCACATGGATCACGTGAGGAAAGTGTTGGAGGCCCTCCGTGAACATAAGTTGTTTATCAACTTAAAGAAGTGTAGCTTCATGATAGATCAATTACTCTTCCTCAGATTTGTAGTTGGTGTCGATGGAATCCGAGTGGATGAAAAGAAGGTGAGAGCCATCCGAGAATGGCCTACGCTCAAGTCAGTGGGAAAAGTATGAAGTTTCCATGGGTTAGTAACTTTTTATAGAAGGTTCGTTCGGAATTTTAGCAGTATTGTAGCACTAATCACCGAGTGTATGAAGAAAGGAAAATTCAACTGGGGTGACGAAGCTGAGTCAAGTTTCTCAATCATCAAAGAAAAACTCTGCACGACAACTGTACTTGCCTTACCCGACTTTGACAAGCTGTTTGAAGTTGAGTGTGATGCGTCAATCGTCAGGATATGAGCTGTGTTTTCTCAAGAAGGGAAGCCTATGGAATTTTTTAATGAAAAGCTCGAAGAAGCAAGACAGAAGTGGTCAACATATGAGTTAGAGCTTTATGCTATCTTAAAAGCCCTCAAGGTGTGGGAGCACTACCTGATCCAACGAGAGTTTGTTCTCTATACTGACCATCAAGCATTAAAGTTCAACAATATTCAAAAGAATCTAAATCGGATGCATGCTCTGTGGCTTTCTTATATCTAACGGTTCACTTTTTCTCTCAAGCAAAAGCCGGGATAACTAAATCGTGTAGCTAGCGCTTTACAAGCGGGGCAACCAATCTCTAAGATACATATTTAGGAGAGGTATTTATTTCATGGGCATCGGCTGTGCATTCCGAGGAGTTCCTTACAGGAACAAATAATCCTAGACTTACATGCTGGAGGCTTGGGTGGTCATCTAGGAAGAGACAAGACTATTGCTCTGGCCGAGGAGCGGTATTACTGGTCGCAACTAAAGAAAGAAGTAGGTAATTTTGTCCAACGATGCCAGACTTGTCAGGTGGCCAAGGGGCTAACCCAAAATACGGGATTATACATGCCTTTACCAATACCGAAAGCACCGTGGGAAGATGTATATATGGATTTTGTCTTGGGTCTCCTAAGAACCCAACGAGGAGCGGATTATATAATGGTAATTGTGGATAGATTTTCCAAAATGGCTCACTTTGTTGCTTGCAAGGAAACATCTAATGTTGTTCAAGTGGCCAATTTATTCTCTGAAAGGTGTTTCGATTGCATGGAGTCCCAAAGTCTATCACTTCTAACCGAGACACCAAGTTCTTGTCTCACTTTTGGCGAACATTATGGAGGCTATTCGACACAACATTGAACTTTAGTAGCACAAGCCATCCATAGACGGACGGGCAGACATAAGTTGTTAATCGAAATCTAGGTAATTTACTTTGTTGTATTGCAGGTGACAAACCGAAGCAATGGGATCTTGCTTTAGCTCAGGCTGAGTTTGCCTACGACAACATGGTGAATCGATCTACTAGGAAGGCACCGTTCGAAGTTGTCTATGGTAGAACTCCGAGGCTTGCAGTAGATCTTGCAGCTTTACCTAAGTTACCGAGAGCAAGTGTGGCAGCAAAGCATTTAGCAGAATGGGTGAAAACTACCCAAGAGGGAGTTCATCAGCATCTAGAAAAATTATATGCTAAGTACAAGACGGCAGCATACAAGGGTCAGTGATCGAAGATTTTTCGAGAAGGAGATCTTGTGATGGTGTATCTACGCAAGGGGCTACTACCAATTGGTGTTTCTGGAAAACTGAGGAATAAGCAGTATGGTCCAGGCAAAATACTTAAAAAGATTAACGATAATGCACATGTCTTTGATCTTCCCAAAGACTTGGCGGTATCTTCCACCTTCAAAATGGCAGACATTTTGAATATTTTCCACCAGAGGATTCGGAACTTAACTCAAGGACTAGTTCTTTTCAAGAGGAGGAGACTGATGTAGGACATGCGGTCAAAAAAAAAAAAAAAACAGATTTTTTTTTTTTTAATAATCTTTTAGGATTGTGTTTTACTATTGTTACTAAGAATAGGTTTACTATTGCTACTAGGAATAGGTTTATTTTCTCTACAAGTATTTCTCTTCTATAAATAGGCTTGCTTGCTATGGACTTTTCTCTCAAATTATTATCAAATTAGAGACTTTTCTCTCAAATACTCTACGGAGTCTTATATTTCTTTTAGCCTGCAGGCTTGTTTTTGTCTTTTTGGATAGAAGATGAAGACGATTTTCCTTGCAGAATCAAAGACGCTACTCTTTGATTAATTACCTTAGTCTTCCGCTCAGTCACATAGAGCCCCTGAGCTCTAGCCACGAGCCTAAAAGTGGGTTCAGGGACTTCATTCTCATGAACCATGCCTTAATTTTTGGCTTCACCGTGAAATAACCCACCTTCTTTGGGGTAGTTTTTATTTTTGAAGTCTGATGATTTTTATTTTTCTTGAAGAAAAAGTATTGATGATATTTGATAGGCCACGTCATTCACGAACACCCAATCACAAATACGTGGTATAATTAGACATGGCAGTGGAGAGAGGGAGAGGAGTTGTCCCATGAGCAAAGGAGGACTGGTGCACGTATGAAAATCGTTTGGCAATTTCCTCTGTTTTAGCTTCAAAAAACAGAGTGTAACAGAGCGGGTTATGTGCATAACTGTAGTGTGTGGGTTATGTCTAATGTAGTTCTGTATATAATGAGCAAGAACTCCGACAAGGAGCTTAGCGGTTCAAGGAAAAGAAAGTCCGAAGTTAATTAAGAGGTTGAGATCCAACGACGTCGACATGGACGGATCAGGTCCAAGTTAAGAGGTTGAAGGTGGACGGAGCAGGTCCAGGTTTGCCCAAAGTATTGCCGCGACGGGTGCATCCATGGCAATAGTCCGAGCTCGCTCACGGCGTGTTCGAGTGTTGGCTCCACCCAGAAGTCTCTGCTACACGAGCTGGTAAGAAAGAAGAAATACCTGAGCTCATCAAATCACCATTGCTGCTTGTTTTGTCGTTGCACAACTACTTCTTTACCGACCTAGACACTTCTAGGAATCTCCCATTTCTCTTCGCCTCTTTTGCTGCATCTTTCCCCTATGAAACAACGTTCCATTAATAGGTTTTCTTCGATTTCAATGAATCATGGGGTGCTAAGCTACAAACATGTCATGACCGAGCTAATGAGCTCCTTCGAGGCCATGAATTTCAGTGAAGTGTCTTCGCCTTTGTCTGCTAAAAGCCCGAATTTGCCTTGGCTTGATGTTTCTTTCAACAATTAGGATCAGCAACAGCTTATTCTTTCACCTTCGACACCGAATCCTTCATGGGTCTGCAAATTTCTTCAGTGGCCAGGTATTGCTAAGAAGAAATTGGGTCTGCAACTCTTGAGCGGTTTCTTGAGAGGCATAACGGGTATTGTTGCTTAAGTAAATCACGTGCATCGCACGTGATGGGGTTCTGTCAAGATTTAACAGGGAATCCTAATGTAATACCCTTAAGTGAGAGTTTTTGATACTTGGCTACCCTAGTTTGAGACCTTTGCTCGTTTGGTAGGCTTTCATCTAAAATGCGTATAATTTGATACCCTTTTGTGAAGTTATCCCTAATGATTATGTATATTGTACGTATGAAAGGCCCTTGTATTACATTAAATATGGTCTATGGTGTGAGTAACGGAGTTATCACACAAGTTCTTACTCCATAATCCTTGTAGTCTTAAAAATTTTATAATTCGTAGTCGATAATGAAATTGAGCATTCCATTTGGGGAGACTATTACACATTAAATCTTTGTTATTTATTTTGATCAAGCGAAGTTAGAGGCTTCGGGTTGATGTATAAATGTTTTGCACTGAACGAACCATGGGAGTTGTTTTTGCACTAAAATATTGTCAATGGGAAAGACTAATTCTCCCAAGACTTATTATGATATTTATTCTAAATCCTAAGAGGATTGTATACTCAGATGTGAAGTGTAGATTACTTTGATGTATTTAGAGTGAAATCAATATTATGGTCAACATTCTTAGTGTATTGGGTGATCACAATTAACATTGTGAGAATGATTTTCTCTAAAAAGGATAAGACATTTCCCCTTAAGATAGAATTTATGGATTGGATTATTCGCAATCTCTAACCGGAGCATTTTGGTATAAGATACCAAAATACAATGCACATGTGATGAGTGTTTCAAAAGTACGAGAATAATGGATAAAATCAATGACTCAAGGATTAAGAGGTAGAGAATTAAATGGCAGTATCCTTGACTTTAATTCTGCTACAAAAGATTTCATGGAGGAATCAAAATTTAATATTAAGTAAGTCTAAGAGATTAATTGAGTTGATCAAAAATAAATACTAGAGTTCAATTACATTTCTTTAGTGGAATTAAATGTAATTAAATAGGAGTCTGGTGACAATTACGAAATTAACTAGGTCATAGGCCTATTAAGCAAGTTTTTTTTTTTTTTTTTTTTTTAAGGGTCCCTCACCAATCTAAGGTAATTTAACCAAGTCAGCTTTTTATTTATTAGGCTACTTGTTTTATTTAACTAAACATAGGCTAGAAAGAAATTGTGCATAAGATGCAAAGAGAGATTGGGCTTGGGGTAAAACTTAAGCCCAGGGACATTAGTAGATGACACATGGGCGAGAGAATTATTCCATGGCCCTATGTAACATGTACTTAGTGAGAGTTCTAGTTCAACTAGAACTTCTACTACTATTTGTCCCGCATTGCTTATATTTCATTCTCTTCTAGTATTCAGAACCTATAAATAGAGATATATGAAGCTTTAGTAAATATAACTGTAGACTTATATACATTCTCGAAAAATAAGTTTAGGTTTGAAGAGTAAGTTGATAGCCCACACTCTCACTTATTATTAGTCATTGGTGAGAAGATCTTAAAGTTGTGATCCCTGAGATTGCACATTTTTCTTGAGCAAACAAGAAAATGTTTGCCCTAAAGCCAAGGAATGGTTGTAATCTTCAAGTGATTGTACTTTGCAATTTTATTTTTAAAATAGCATTGTTCTTCACCTGTTCTTCATAAAATTCGATCTTGGCTTGGAAATTTTATTTTTTGCTACGCAAAATATGTTTTTACAAACCAATTCCCAACAAACCCTTTGAGTACCTCAAAGATAAAACCACTATGCAGCAATCAAACACATGAAACCAATCATTAAAGAAGATTTGGTTACACATGCATAGTACAATTACAAAAACCTTGTAAAGACTAAGACCATATGTGCACAAACAAATTCCTCACTGGCAAATTTTCGTAATATGGATTCCTTACCAACCAACTGATAGACTTCAAATAGTTGATATGAACGAAAGCTTGTGGTTTGAACAATACAAGTCTAAGAGAGATAGCAATAGAAGCTATAAACCAAAATTTTCTTTGCACACAAGAATGAAACTAAGCAAAGTGTTTAGACTTTATAAAGACTTATACTTGGTCTCCAATTGACTACGGACATCTTTATATAAAGAAAGGATGAAAAACCCTAGTGTCTGCATGTAAAAACCGGCTCAGCACAATGCAGGAAAATGAACAGTGTTAGGATGCCTCTAGGGTTCCTTCACTATTTCAACATAAAGCACAGCGGTATCAGGACACCCAACTAACAGACTTTCTGATAGTGCTTTTGGGTAGGCTCCTGGAAGTAACCTTTCACGAGTTTCGTTAAGACGTCCATCTAACAGTCCATATGGTGGTCTTCTCGAGTAGGATTAGGGAATTCCTTTATAAGGCATCGTGTCAAGACGCTATTTGACACATAGCTGATGCTGGTTCTAAAACTTGAAGGTTCAAAACCTAACTTTTAAACCAAAACACTTAAGTGTTTAAAAAGTTACAACCCTTGTTTTGATCATAAAAATAGGCCAACACTAAAAACCTAACACTCTTTCACCATTCTATTGCTAACTTGGGCGTCGAAGTGACTTTGTCGGATCAAGGTAAACCCTTCTAACCCTTTCTTGTAGAGCTGCTCCCTGAAAAGCGGTCTTGAGGTTACTATAGATCCTTGCACCAACACTTGTAATAATATATTTCTAGTACACATTACCAGAGATTTTTATATAGAGAATTTTGAAGGAAAATGATGGTTGAAGTGAAAAAAGAACGACGATGGTAATGATTATGAAAATGAATTGAAATCTCATTGATCATGATCTTGGGCTTTAATTATTTAAGTTGCATCTTACAAAAAAAAAAAAATAGTGCTTAATTTTGACTTAAAATTGGAATCGGGCTTAACCTAATAAAGAATATGTGGCGGTGATTAAAATAAGGAGATTTTTAATAGGTATTTAAAAGAATTTCATTTATATAACTTTAGTTTTGAAAAAGAAAGTGAAAGATTGTGAAATAAGAATAAAATAATTGCATACATAATCAAAAGTAATTTTCTTGGTGCAAAACAGCTTAATTGTACTATATATATATATATAAAGTGAAAGATTGTAAAATAAGCATAAAATAATTGCATACATAATCAAAAGTAATGTTCTTGGTGCAAAACAGCTTAATTGTACTATATATATATATATATATATGAGTTTTGTGTCCATTAATTAACCTCCAACTGAATTCATTGATTAAACAAAAGTCTAGTAAGGTTTTTTTTACTGTTCAAATTTCGTTTTTTAGCCCCAATATCTAATGTATAAAAGATCCATCATCATGGGTGAATTTTGTATGGTGGAAACTTTGGTTGTTCTAGATTTGATATTTGGTATAAAATCTTAGTCATAATCCCCGTGTTGTCGGTTAGACAATGCCTTAAAAACAGGAATGATTAAGAAATATGATCCTCTCACCAGTCACCACCCCCCAAAAAAATAAAATAATAATAAAACAAAATTCTTTTCTTCCAATGACATTTGGTGATTGTGAAGGAAAGAACATGCACTGCACGTGGCGTGGTTGTGGTCTAAGAAAAAGAAGAGTACGTAGATAAAAGGGGGGGGCCCAAGAAATTTAAACACACCCAATAATAATATTTATCTCTGAAGTTAGAATTGCTTAAAAAAAAAAAAAATCCCAACGAAAATGACAGATTAAGGCAATATATCAAGAATGTAAGGAAATTTGTGTATCTTTTCTTTAATGAGGAAAACGTCTTCAGTCAAAAAAATGAAAGCTCAAGGGGTTGAAGGAGATCCGATGACACTTGAGAATTGGTCGTCGATAGATGCAATTCTTGTCGCCTATCAAAGCTGTGATTTCCTTGCCGGCGTGTTCTTCATTTCGGAAGACTCATTTTCAGCCACCCTTTTTTTCTTTTTCTTTTTCTTTTTTTAACAATAATTACTGTTATCCTTCCCCTTTCTCCTCCAAATTTACCTGCCAAAAAGAGAATAAAGATAAGAATACGGGGGTGCGGGTGTGTTTGGTAAACGAATTTTGGAAACAGAATATGATTTTGATTATACTTTTTTCAAAAATAAATCATATTTTATTTAATTTTTTCAAAAACAAATCATATTTTATTCAATTTTTTTAAAAAAAAAAAGTCAAACTTCGAAATTCGCAAACAGAATAAGAATTTAATTCTGATTTTAAAAATTCAACACCCGAACGATTAACCACTTTTTTCGCGTTAGTTTGCTTTGCTATTTCAATTTATTTTTTTATTTTTTTATTTTTGTTAATGAGAAGTAATCCATCTCGTAGGCTTTTTAATGTTTGGAATCGTAGTTAAAGTTACAGAAATAAAAAGGACCACAATATATGTATATATATACACTTTTTCAAAATCGTTTTTTTGAACCCTAATTTTTTTTCTTAGTTTTGAGACTCAAAATCAGTTTCAAGAATCTGATATTTTAATTTAAATTTCTTGATTTGAAATAATATATTTATTAATTAAAATATCTTTAATTTTATATTAGAAATGACAAAAAAAAAAAAAAAAATAGAAAGTGAACTATATATATTCTTCGAATAAACGAAAACATGTCTACTGTTTAATTTTGTCCATATCTCTCATATTCCTTTACAAAAGTCATATTTGGTTACATCAAATACAAATTATATCTCCATAAGATGGTGACATCAAATAGCCCTATGTCTATGTTAGTGCTTAATTATTTGAACTAATAATTTTTCAGAGATTGCACCGCCATTCTAGACTACTTTTTCAATTTTTATTTATTGTATTTCTAGAATTGAAATGACGCCACTATTGAGCAGTTATTCAACATGCAGCAGCCACAACCGTTTCCCTACATGTGTGTTGTTTAGCCTAAGAGAGAAATAAATGGTTACATGCAAAATGGTTTTATATAAACATGATAATGCATCAGTTGCTTTGTCAAGTGAGATAGAGAGCGAAGAGATAGAAAATGTTTCCGTGGAAAATCTGTGTGGCAGCACGTGTGTTTACATATACATTTCTCTCACTTTCTGAATCTGTGAAAGGCATTTAGACTGTGGATTGTACAAGTATTGGTCTAGTAGTATGCTCTACCACCGAGAGAAGAAATCAAAAACAAAGCACGTGAAACAATTACGTAAGATCAATTTGTTTCCGCAATATATGTTTTTATTTCTAACAGTATTGAATAGTATAATATTAAATTTAACTCCTGATTCATAAGGCTTTATGGTTATAAAAGTGCTACAAAGTTTTTATGTAATTAATCTAAATATTGATAACTATTTCTCTAGAAAATGATATATAATTTAATCAAATTTAACTTAGAATTTGATGAATATAAGAGAATATGATATAGGGTAATACCATCATCATAGTTTGTTATTATTTTAAGGTAGTGACTCACCTCTAGCATTGGAGGAAATGGGAGGGAATTAAAAGGTTAGTCATTCCCATTTTTTAACTATACTTTACCCTTACATAATAAGACCAATGTGTTGCGAAAGTAACAAATTATGGTAGAGAAATAGTAATTCATCGTCAATATAAGTTTTGAAATTATATATCCAAGCAAGTATAATATTTTTAAATACGAGAAACTACACTTATCATCCTCATACTACCATATAATTTGCAATTACCCCTCAACCCCATGTTTCAAATTTTGCAATATACCTTACCAATCTACCCCTAAATTTGCAATGTTTCCCCTTTATTAGGATTTGCTGTTAACTCGTACAAAAACCGCATCATGTGACCTCTAGCTAAGCCATAGGTGATTTTCTTTTTCTTTTTTCTTTTTTCTTAAACATTTTTGCCTCTCTTTTTTCTGATTTTTTTTTTTTTCAGTGTATCTTTTTCATATTTATCGCATGAAATGTTCATTATATCTCCGTTTAATAGAAAATCTTAATGAAATGGGAACATTGCAAACTGTGTGGTAGATAAGAAGGGTACATTACAAAAATTAAAAATATTCAAAATAAGCATAGTCTCTCTCTCTTTGAAAAAATGGAATGCCAATGATTTGGGAGAACGATGGCATTGAATAAAGAGATTCCCATGCTGGTATTCGTAACCAACTGTTCTCGGTAAATTCCGAACATTTGCCATCTAAATCGAGTTATTTCTTGTCACAATTGCCTGGCCTAGATATGTGGGAGTGGGGTAGTGATTGGGGGGAGGCCATTGACTTGCTCCCTCCCCCCACTTTATATTAAAAAATTTACTTTCAATCCATTTTTGTTTTTTATATAATTTTATTCCTTCTTTTAGATTAAAAAGAGTTTTTTAATGTAAAGGTGGGGGGAGGGAGCCAGTCAATGGCCTCCCCCCAATCACTACTCGTGAAAGTGACAACAAAAATTTACGCAAATAAAAAGTGTAAACCAATTTACACCTCGGTTAACTATAAACATTTTAAATTTGACGAATATTTTACACCACGCTAAACACTAAAAAGACAAAAGAAATCTTTTCAATCAGGCCATCAGTACGAGAAAGATCGACATCTTTGAAGGATATATATCGTCTACGAAAGGAAGGTGTGTGCTCGTCGTATTAAGGAAATATTGCAAGTGCAAGTTCAGGAGATTCAAATCCAATAACAAATGCAATAGTAAACCCCTTTCTCTTATCTGTCGCTCTAAAGGTTAAAAATATCGTCTAACAAATGAGTCTGCTCTAGTTCACAAGTGCAAAAATGTTGCACTAAGACTTTGAGCAGTTATCCATAAGATCCATGGGCCTCGTATAGATCCAATGATACAGGAGAAATTAATGTGGGGGAGTGGGGGGTATAAACGTCAAAATAGCCAAAAACAAAACAAAATAATATAACAACGTTCAAGGTGATGCGTTCTCTGTACTAAGAAACTACCCCTAACATCTTCAGCTCGAACATTTGGTGTTAAAAGGACCTACTTAATACATCTCTCCGCGCACCAAAACTGCTAGGGAGCGAGCCTATTAGCACCACCAAGGCACCAACCAGAACTCTGTAACAAGATGTAAAGCTTAGAAACCAAAGAATCCAAGCTCACTGGCTCTTTCCTTCTCGAA
The DNA here is from genome assembly GCF_958979055.1 of Alnus glutinosa. Classification (NCBI taxonomy): domain Eukaryota; kingdom Viridiplantae; phylum Streptophyta; class Magnoliopsida; order Fagales; family Betulaceae; genus Alnus; species Alnus glutinosa. The sequence goes on along the minus strand of NC_084893.1, from coordinate 20,600,440 downwards.
TGTTTCAAAGTACTGATAAATGATTGTCACGGCTAGCAGAATCCCCGTTCCCGAACCAATCGCCCCCATGAAATCTGCCAACACTGTCAATGCACCAATGCACATGCCTCCAAACGCTGCAGCAGTGGGTATGTAGCGGTTCAGCTCCTTCTGCAAGTTTGACTCGCGATGCCCGGGCATCACCATTTGTTGTTCCTGCAAACTCAGCAGAAATCATGTATAAATTTACATGCAGCAAGTTGTTTTATAGCTGATGACTACACTTGCAGCTCAATCATGTATCAGGTTTACATCAATATGACACAACACGGTGGTGCCATATTGGTAAATATTTTCGCATGAAAGCAAAACATGATGAAAGCTACAAGCAGTCGGTTTAATAGTCACACCAAATAGAAAAGTTCACAACATATAACAATACAACTACAATCTTTTATAACTGTGAGCTTATCATCAATTCGGCATTTCGATGCACAAATCTCTCAATCTGCTACATATTATATTAGTGCCAAGATGTGGAGGAACTCAGAGAATAAAGACTTCAAAAAAATAATTAATAAACTCTCTTTCAGCTTATACATAAGGCTGTGTTATCATTGAGACGGTCAAGAGTTCCAGTTCCCAACTAAGAATCACGTGCGGATAGGCGGTACCATCCACTCCATTAGTGGGAGTGAGGCAAGGTGAAAGGGTGTCCAAGAGAGCAATAGCAACCATTATCAAAAAGAAAAGTGTACTTTAACCCATGTTGACATAATATACTAACACCACAATTTATTATTCAAACTTCAAGGTTCTTGGTTCAAATTATAAGACGAATCTACTATGCGAGCCTTCATATGTTTCGACAAAAATTTCATTTGAGAAAAACTGTACCAACATTTTTGGGCTATAACCCACAAATTTCCTATTAGCAAAACTTTTTAGGATGGGATTGCATCCTCTGAAACAGTGAGGCCACCAAATTTTATTTTATTCTCATTAGATTGCTTAAAGAGTTACCAATGAAAACTAGGGGGTTTTCCTTTTTGCTTCCCAAGGCAAAATATCCAACATTACTCTTTCCAAATTTTTTATGGTAAATATTTTAATCTTGGACCTACCCAACCCATATACACCTCAAAACGTAAGACATATCACAACCCCATCCTAACACAGTAATACTTGAGCTGATACTGATACGAAAGGATGATTAAGAAGGAAGATTTCCACCATTGAAGATACAACCGATTGATTTGATTATTGCCCCTAAGCCTTGGCTCAAATGGTAGAAGGATGGGAAAGAATTGCTATAGGTCTTCCCAACTCTCAAAGACAAACATTTAACTTTCTCGTTTTTTTGTGACACAGATTTCGACATAGGACCTACACAACCAGTATACCAATTGAGAACTTAAGACATATCCCAAATATACGCCATCTCTTTACCACATGAACCAAGGCCCAAGCAACAAGTTGTCGCTCAATTACTTGTAAGCCTTGGCTCAAATAGTAAAAAGATGGGAAGGAATTGGTGCAGGTATTACATTGCCTAAAGAGTAACTGATGCAATCAAGGTAGAGATAATCCAGTTGAAGTTTAAAACAACAGCTGCGCAATACAACTAGGTTTAAATTCCCAACCCTATATTAGTCTCAGAAAGTCTTCAGTATCTTTCAAACGGACTTCATACTTGCATATTAATTTAAGGGTAAATATTGACAGGTTGACAGGTCGACTCCAAGTTCAAAGTTGAATTGACCCCAAAGCCAAAATATTATGAATAATAAATAAATGGAGACAGCCAAAACACAACCATTTGACAGCATTACGGGAAAAAATTAGCAATGTAGCACTTTGTATCCCATATCATAAGACCAATTTCAATTTCAGAACACCAAATATATCCATATTACGAAGAATTCTTACCTTGAGCTGCTTGGCAACATCTCTAGCAGATGATCCAGAAACTTCAATCCAAGTTTTAGAGAATAATGCACAAGCCGACAACATAAATACTAGGTAGAACAGTGCATGGAAAGGATTGGCTGCCATATCAGCTAAGCTGCAAATGTGTAGCATCTTATCAGGATTACCAGGACCATTAAGGAGAGGAGTAAAAGCAGGCATAACTGGCAAAGACAGATTCTTCAATTTGCCATTGCACCCACATACTAGGAATACATACTGAATATGTTGTACCCATACATAAGAAAACTAATTTTTTTAAATAAACATGATTCAGAAACTGCAAAATAAAGGTTGACAAAGAACCAATATTTTTGGAGAGAAAAATTAAGTTTCTTAAGAAAAGAAGGGGGTTTAAACATAAAATACAAAATTTAATGTTTTCAATAGTTAAAAACCTTCAAAACTTCCAATCCCACTGAATATCAAACATGTAGGGCGGATCACATGTTCTTCTGTTAATTAAAGCTTTTAAATTAGACTTTTGCTTGTACAGTGTTATATGCTTTTTAATGTTTATCATTCATCTTTTAAGCTAAAAATTAGCATGCCTATTGTATATTTTTATATACTAGTCAACGAGTTATAGTCAAATGGAACGTCTTTTCCCTCAAGAAAAGATGGAGGGTACAGATGTGAGTTCCAAACCCTTTGGGTGCATATAAATTATCAAATGTATAAAATATATATAATACTAATTAATCATATTCTTACCATACTATATTATGCATGCACACAATGGGGCTTGAACCCATGGCATCTCCCCATCATACTCTTATGAGGGGTAAAACCATCATTTGAGCTAAAGCTAATTAACTACCCATTTTGTATCATATCAGTGTTTCTTTGATGATCCATCATTTGAGCTAATGCTTATTACCTACCCATTTTGTATCATATCAGCGTTTCTTTGATGATTTACTCATTTCCAAGTACGAACAAGGTATTATACATAAGAGAGAAGGCGATCTCTACAAAGGGAAAATTCTTGATTACCTCGACGGTGCAGTGATATAATATGCAAGACCACCAACAGGGATTGATTGACCACTTGAATATTCAGATTCCTTCCATTTACCCAAAAGGTTCACCAGAAAATTTCCACTGTACTTTCTGTAAAGCAGCTATACAAACACACAACAAATACAAGTTATTTACATGGTAATACATAAGGTCAAATTTAGCTTGAGACTTTTTTTTTTTTTTGATAAGTCAAATTTAGCTTGAGAAATACAAACATAAAATATCAGTACCTGGGAGATGAAGTAAAGATTGGACACAAGTGCAGAATGTAGAATGATGGGCATGTTAGAGGTATAGAACAGCTTGATTGGATATGAACCCTGCTGTCCTCGGGCATTCTTTGACCTCACAGGCAAAACCACACGGAAACCTTGGAAGTAGATTACAATTAGGAAGACCAAGACAGTAGCAAGCAGGTTTGTCACGTTCGGAAGATTCTGCCGGTAAAAAGCCTCACGGATAGCACGGACCTTGTCCGAACGAGTTATCAGCAGATGGAATAGAGCAATAACAGCACCCTCAAATTCAGCTCCTCGTCCACTGTTAATAGTGGTGGGACTAAATGCTTTCCAGATAATGTTCTCACTGCAAAAGAATGGCAGAACTCTTCAGAAATTCAAAACCACGAAATAATTTCAAGAAAGTAGCTGACTGATTCCAGTAAAGACACTAAGCTCTCGAGTTAATTTAACCATGAGGCAATGAAACTCTTAGCACTTAGCATTGAAAGTTTATATTGGTTGTGTATCAAGAAGAAGGAGATTACAACACTCACCAGATATTGGTAGCTATGAAAAGTGAAATTCCAGAGCCTAGACCATATCCTTTCTGAAGAAGTTCATCTAAACATATCACAATGATACCAGCAAAGCAGAGCTGAATGATGATAAGAATAGCATTTCCTACTCCAAGTTGGCCAACACTACCATACATCCCAGAGAGAACATATGCAACCGCCTCGCCCACAGCTATCAGGATGCCAAGTAACTTCTGTGCACCATTTCTGGGAAGGAAAAGAAAAAATACCATGAGGAACAGAGCACAAGATGCAGAATCCAGCTTAAGTTATAGAAAAGAAAAACAGCAGCTAAGTGCTTTTGAGGGAACATTCCCATAAAGGCAAAAGTTTTCATAATCAAAACAAGCAATGCACTAGAGAGCAAGCACATTCACAAATCATGCATGAATGAAAACATGCACATAAAAATGAAAAATCAATGCAAACCCAACTCCTCAAATTAAAATATTTTGAATGTCTGCTGACAGAACTAGTACACAAATACAAATAGATAGATAGATAAAGAAATAAATAAACCCTAGGCCAACAACCCAAATACAACTTAAATCTCAAAAGGTACTTACAAGAGGGCACGATCCTCACGTACATTGTTGTCAACTTCTATGATCTTTGACCCAGCAAGGAGTTGCATCACCAGTCCAGAAGTAACAATTGGGGTAATTCCAAGTTCCATGACAGTCCCACGGTTCGAAGCAAGGATCACACGCATCCAATAGAATGGATCTGCACCTGTTGTGGAGTGTATGCCATACAGAGGGAGCTGACTGCAAACCAAGAAAATGAAAAGAGAGATCACGGTATAGATGACCTTCTCCCTGAATGGAACTTTTCTATCAGCGCTCTGAACTTCAGGCAGAAATGAAAGGAATGGTCTGACCAAATGGAGTACTCTAAATCCTCCTCCCATCTTATTTTTGTCCAGACTACTTCAATCCAACCTGTTCAGCCATTCATAGAACATGTGAGTTCAATGTAGAATGTAAAACAAGTACTTGAGTGTCATCTATATAACATTCCCAGATCCAAACAACAACTGCCAGCAGGCCATTAATTTGTAGACGGATATAAAAGCGAAAAACAAACAAATAGTTGCCATTGATAGTAGGGAACATGCCCTATAATAGAAGCGACAGGTGCTGCCCAGCAAAAGATGAACAACAAATAAAATAAAAGAAACAAATACAGACACATATAAACATGCAAAATAAGTGAGATGCCTGCAATCAGTAATGCATTTTGAATGGGAATAGAATGTCCTGAATATGACCCCAGTTTTCAGGAAACAATGAGTTATTATCAGATCTAATTTCAAATGCTGTTACTGAAATGAAAATAAAATCTATTTCCAACTCAAACAGGACTTTAAAACCCCTGAATTGTTCAGATTCCAATGCCTTTTTCTAATATTTTGAATAAAACCATGTTGTTTTCTTCAACATATTCAAATTGCCACCAGAGTGTGACAACCAGAGAGATTAACGCATCCAAACACAAGTATTTTTTATAAAAAAAAAAAAAAAAAAAAAAAAAAAAAAAAAAACTGCCACCATTTTCAGCAAACAGAAAAAAAAATCATACTCCACGCTTTGTAAAACATTTTAAGCCCTTTATCAACTGAAAGCAACCAAAGATCAAACAGCAACCAAAAAAAAAACACTCTTTACGTTTCAATTTACAACATTTGTTCTTTAAAATTTAGAAATAACTTTCTTTCTACTATCAAACATGACAACCCATGTTATGATCTAGCAATTTCTTATTGCGATAATTTACATCACAATACATCACCAAAAAGCGAAACCTCCAAATCCCGCAACAATAAATAAATCGATGCTACCAAATATTCAAATCTTCAGGAAAAACCGAAATATTCAAAAGGAAAATCGCTTAAACAGACATGTATTTTATAGGATACCGATGCACAAAGATCACACATGAAGACCAACATACATTCATACGTACATTCGAAAATCGAACAGATCTGCAAATCTTGAATGAAATTAGAGAGAAGAGAGAGAGTTTAAGGCTGAGAAACTAACCTAAGATCCGTAAGATTGAAATCGATTTTGAGAGACCGAATCCTGTGGTTCCTTCTAAATCGCTCCGAGAATTTCCTCGAGAACAAGCGGATCTGAAGGAGCCTTAGAAGGAACGTAAGGGTTTCGGGGCTGGGCGTGACATATGTAGGAGGGCGGACGTGGCACAGAGGCCACGACATTCAGGCGAATTAGCGTTTGACACGTTTGGAAGGAAAGTGACCTGGGTTGGAGGAGCCGGCATGTTTGACCAATACTATTATTTGATTTCTTCTTCACAAAAAAAAAAAAAACTATTATTTGATTTTTTTTTATTGTCCTTTTCATGATATATCACGGTTTATGAGTTTAGAAAGGATAATAAAACAAATTTAAGAATAATATAGAAATCTAAATCATAAATACTTTCATCTCTATAAATTATATTTAATTTAGCAACTTATCTCCTATTTAAGAGCATTCACAGCAGCTTTCTTAAAGGAGTCTGTTCCTTAAATTTTAGGAAAAATTTCAAAAAAATTACAAAAATCCCTCCACAGCAGATTCTATTCACTTCTTATTCAATTATTTATTCACAAAATATATTATTATATATCTTCTACTTTATTTCTCTTTCCTACTTTTTATATAGTAAAGGTAAAAAATATATTATATATCTCCTACTTTATTTTATTTTTCCTACTTTTAATTAAAGTAAAAGTAAAAAAATAATATTTTAATGATAAGGGAAAAATGAAGGGAAGCTGCTGTGAAGTGTTTTTTGATAAAGAAATAAAAAGTAGTTTTGTTCCTTATATTTAAGGAAAATGATTGGAAAGCTGCTGGGAATGCTCTAACGTATCTTTAGCCTTTAAGTTTCGTTCAAACAACAAAATATATATATATATATATATATATATGCTAGAGGTTTCAAAAAGTATGATTTAAAATAACGATTTTTAAAATGTGTTATTCGGAAAATCGCAGTTTAACTTTTAAAATTGAGCATTTTCAAAAAAACATCATATTGTCTACGATTTGAAAAGGAAGAAAATCTGCATTTTCAAATCGCAATTTTTAAAAATGAAATTTCAAATGATTTATTTTCTACAATTTGATTTAAAATTACATTTTTATCTGCGAAGTTGCTATTCGAAACGCACCCTTAAAAAGAAATTACATTCTTAATATCTTATGGATTTGGCTTAATTGCCATAAAAAAACTACAACATGTGTATTATAGTTCCACTCAATGATCCATATTTAATTTTGCTTTCTCCTTCTTTCTCATCATTGAAAACTTAGAATTACATCTAGACCATTGATAAAACTTAGAATTACTTTCTCCTTCTTTCTCATCACATTCTTTTTGTTTTTAAATATTTTAATTCATAAAATAATAGAAATTTTTTATAAATCGATTTTTTTACAACTCACATATAAGAGTGATATGTGTCATTTAAACATCTGAGAAGCACATGTTTTTTTATGAACACTATTGAAAAAAACAACATGTGCTTCTCACATGTTAAAGGACACATGTCAATTTTATATGTGGATTGTATGAAATTTCCTTCAAACCAATTTGTAAGAAATTTATGTCCCTCATAAAATATTAAAAATATATTTTTTTAAGGTGATGCGGCAAAAAGCTAACGTGACACTAACGGATGTCAAAAAGTTTGACGGAAAACTCGTGGAATTACCTTTTTCAAATCCGCGAAAAACTCAAGGAGTGAAAATTTATTTTTAAAAAGTGAATTAGTGATTTCAAATCGCTCGTTTACTTAGGGATTTATTATACATTCACCATTTTATTAATTTAGTTTAGTTAATTTAATTTAAGTTTACTATCTCTTCATTACTCTACCTTTTAGTGGAAAAATAACAAAATCAATTCAATTTATTTTTATGTACAATAATATGAATTTTACTTAATATTTATTATTCCCTGTTAATCGACTTCGTATTTACCGATAATTTATTACTTGCGAAAGCCTGCATTTAGGTTTTTAGCACCAGGAAACCAATCACTAAAGAAAGTTTAGAGTATATAAAATATTATGATTAAATACACTTAAGCTCCCTGATTACTAGACATTTTTAAGAAAATTCAACAAACTAACAGATACGACACTTTAATACATCAAATTACCATTTTGTGAAAAAAAAAAAAAAAAAAAAAAAAAAAAAAAAAAGCAACTCTGTTAGGGTTAACCATTAGAATTGATGGAAAAACCAAATTTGATCAAAATCTTTGAAAAATACCCTCACTTTGAACATAAAAAAATATTATGAAAATTTGACCTTAAAAAACTGGTCAAAGTGAGGGCATTTTCGAAAGATTTTGGTTAAATATGTGCCCGAAGATTAATACTTCTAGAAACCTTCATAGCACTCCAGCTATGAAAGTCACTGAGATCAAGTCTAGTATTTGAAATTAAAGGAGCAAAATGCCAAGAGTAACGGGCTGCTACCCACTTTGTGTTTGGTAGCATTTTCACTAAGTTTCATATTCTTTCTTTCTTATGGATCAGGAATGGGATGGATCTACTCTTGTAACCTTTTTCTTAAAAAAAAAAAAAAAAAAAAAAAAAAAAAAAAAAAATCTAACATAGTGGCCTCCTGCCACTGCCGTAGGTCATCATTTTTTATTTTTCTAAAAAAAAAAAAGAAAAAATTAATTAAGAGTATCACTGCCATGGGTCACCAGATTGATTGAGAAGGGGATTTGATTCTTGTACAACACCAATACAACAATTGCACAACAACCCCTCACATGAGGGTGGGCCCCAGTATGTGGGACCCACCCTCATGTGAGGGATTGTTATACAGTTGTTGTATTGGTGTTGTAAATCTAACATTTTCCATTGAGAAATAATTGAAGACACCCATAGTGTTCATAGTCTACAACACTCCTCGAGTAAGGGAAATATCAAAAAGATTTTCAGATACTTGATGCATCTGAATGAATTGATTCCACACAACATACCATTCCACGACTTGAGTTGCATTGACAAAACTCACAGACTTGTTCTAGTTCTTACATGCACTAGTTCTATTAGAGCATTCCTAGTAACCTCATCAAATTATTTTGGTGAGCCAATTTGATGAAAACACTAAAAAATCACTCACAGCAGCCTCACTATTTTAACCAAAAAGTTTTGATGAATGAAATTACTCACCAATTCTGATGAGTAATATTCACTCACCAACTCACTCACCAATTTTGTTTCATCTTTCTCTCTCACATGATTAGCACACTTTTTTCATTTTTTCTCTCATTTTCTTTTCCCATCTCCCATCACTCTTACACGATAATGTCCTTATTTCATGGACATAAAGGATTCTTTGTAAAAAGATTAAATAAAGAAAGAATAAAGAAATATGAAAAAATATTATTTAAATGGAATAGTGATAATAAATAGTTAAAATGTTAAGGCTGTTGGAGAACTTTAAAAAAGTAGCTTACCAGAATAGAGAAAAACGATTTTTAACTATTTTGGTAAGTAAAATTTGATAAGGCTACTAGGAATGCTTTTATGAACTAAGGTGGATCTTCACCATATCAAGGGTCAGGGGTGTAACTATCATTTGAGATCTGGGGGGGTAAAATTAGAAGCAAAAAAAATACAGTGGGGGGGGGGGGTCTTTAAATTTTAATTTTTTTTTAAGAAAAACATGATGTGTAGCTCCGTCCTTGTCAACGGCTACGTTATGGGTCTTCAACCCCCAACCCCCTCCCCCCCCCCCCCCCCCCCCTTTTTTTTGAATTTAAAAAAGTATTTGGAGGGACACTCATCAGTTACAAAGTTTCAATTTTCGTTGCTAAAAGTGTATCAGTATTGACTTCTTAGTGACTCATCTATTTTCTTAAAGAATGAATCAAGTGTTTTTGGCTTGTCCATACTTTTCTTAACTTTAAGAAAAAAATTTATGGATCAGAATTAATTTGAAAAATTTATAGAAGTATAAGATTTTTGTTAGAATTTATTATAGTTCTTTTTACTACTAACAAGTTATATTTATTATAGTTTTTATTACTACTAACAATAAAAAAAACTTGTGTAATTTTGTTTACATCAAAGTAACCATTCGATTCGAAATTATGATTTCAAATTTTCTTTTTCTTGTTTTTTTTTTTTTTTTTGACATGTCCACACAAGAAAGGGGAAGAGGGAATTCGAACTAGTGATTTTCGTTTCATGAGGTGTGGTTATCAACCGATTGAGCTACCCCTTGAGGACAATTTCAATTTTCATGATATCACAAACACACAATAGTATAAACTACTAGTAAAATAAACTAAGCACAATTTATAAGGTCCAAGAAAAATGTACCTTTGAGCATAGACGCTTTCTCTTAACAAGATCCCCGAAAACTTCCAACAACAACAATGATGAGAGTCAAGTCATAACTATGTTGCAACATGTAAAGCCTAAATAATAAATCTATTTAAAAGTGAATATATTTGACCAAATATATAAAAGAGAAACAGAGAAAGTACATGGTCCATAGAAAATGATTACTCTTAGAAAGCACATGGTCCATGATTCGTACTACTACTAGTAAAAGAAAGGAGTGCAACTTCGATCACACCAAATTCATGAAAAAAATAAGAGAGAAAAAACTAAAGCTCCCCAACCGGTCAAACTCGCCGTCAGCCGCACTGCCTCTTCCTCCTCGCCGGACGGCCGGTCCTCCAGCCACAGAGATCCGGCGACAGAGAGTCTCGAGGACCACCGGGGAGCCTCCAGATCCTCTTCCCCACGACCTTTCGACACCTTCAACAGAGATTCGGCTTGAGCTTCGTCCTCTGCTGGGATCTCTCCCTCTCACCGGCCGTTCTTCCCTCTTGCCCCTCTAGTGGTTTTCGGTCCTTGGGCTGGCCCATCTGGACGGTGGCAGTGTAGGACTAGACGACGGTGAGGATGGGGTCGTTGCTGTTGATGGGGGGTAGGGAGAGGTCGGTGCCGTCGAAGTCGAAGATCGAGTCGGACCATGGAGCGGAGCATCTGGGCGAGGCGGTCCACTTGCTTGACCAACTCTCCTGACAGCAACAATTAACATGCATAAACACCCCTTCCCGACGGCAACAACAACAAAATTTAACAATTAATCGAACCAAAAGACTAAAATTCACCAAAAACACACTTTACTTTATGCTTTAGCCACAAAATCAAACAAATCATTTACTAATCAACCACATAAACTCCCATCAAAACCCTAGAAACGCAACAAGTTCCCAAAACGAAAAAGCATTCACAATCACATCCCCACTCAAACTGAAAATCAAAGTTCAGAATTCTGTTCCATAACAAAAGGAATTAAAGAACCAGTACAGAGACTACATCGTAAGCTATTAGGGTCGGTGGTCGGGGTTGGGCTTTCGGCATGAAGGCACCCGTCTCTCTCTCTCGATCTCTTCATTTCACTTCAAAGAAATAGGTTGTTTTGCATCTATTTCATTTTCTTGCTCCTGGCTTACATGTCAACTTTTCATTGGCAAGCAAAAAAAGCATTGATGAGGGACCATAGTACCGTGTGGAATAATGCTGGAATGTTTTTGAGTTTTGTTTTTAATTTATAAGTATTAGTCTACGCTGTGGGTTAATTTCTGTTTATGTGTTTTTTGGGTAATAATGGGCTTGGCCCTGAGGGTACGTAGGGTTACAAGGGTGCGTTAGTCTTTGAAATAATCCTATATAAGTACAACTTTGTATGAGTTTGATTATCAGAGAATTTTAATAAAAGCTTCCAGCAACCTTTTTCTTCTTGAGATGGGATTTCTCAAGCGATGGTGAGACGCCATCATCGTTCTTTAGTTTTTCAAGTTATTACTTGTGTTTGATATCTCCAGGATCCTTAGTAATTTACAATGGAACTTGGACTGCGGCTGCATTAATTGGTATCAGAGCAATTCGAATCCTACCCCCCCATGAACAACCGGAGTTGCAAACCGTTGAATACCCCACCGACCTCACCACACCAAGAAGATGCCCTACACAACATTCTTGAGTACTTGCGGAGTCTGGAGTTGAAGGCAGAAGCGACAGAGCAACGAATACTACAGCAACTGGAGGGCGCAACAGCAAAAGCTGGATTCGGTCTGTAGTCACGTGTTCGATAAACCCGAATGTTCGGGAGTCAAAAACAAGGAGGTGCGTGAGTCAGATGGCGTGGTTACTGGAAACCATGTTCCCTTGTTGCACCAAACATCTTTCAATGGCCCACATTTTACACAGCATGCTCGAAGGCCAAACATTGGTTACCCTACCCGACGAGAGGGCTCCCCCTTTCTCGACCGGATGGAGCGTGTGGAGACTCGGTTGGATGATGCTGCAAGGAGGGTTCGCGTTGACGTGCCGGACTATCATGGAAAATTCGAACCACAATTGTTTCAAGATTGGCTCACCTCTCTTGAGGATTATTTTGATTGGTCTGGGTTGTCATTGGACCGGCAGGTTCGGTTCGCTAAGATGAAATTGAAGGGGCAGGCTCGTGTCTGGTGGAACAGCGTGGAAGAGCGTTTACATCGGCTCCGACAACCCCCTATCACCGACTGGGATGAGATGAAGATTAAACTTCAAGAAAAATTCCTTCCTTTGGACTACGAGGACTCACTGTTTGAAGAACTAATATTATTACGGCAGGGCAACATGTCAGTGGACGAATACACCACCAAGTTCCATGACCTGAGTATAAGGAGCCAAGTTGCAGAAACTGAGGGGCAGACCTTGGCTCGTTTCAAAGCGGGTTTGCAAGATGACATCCGTAAAGAGCTTACTACTGTGCGGCTCCTGAGTGTGGAGGAAGCCTATCAAATAGCGTTGCGTCTGGAGTAGCAACGGCAGCAACTGATACCGCGGCGATCCCATGCCTCTTGGAATTATTCAGCACCGGCAGTCTCGGACAAGCAGTCTTCACGAACAACAGCCCCGACTTCGTATGATCGCGGCCGGTCACATAACACGCCCGAGTGGAGTGCCACTGATGAGCGGAAACCCAAGGATGTCTTGGGAGCCAGAGGCGAGAAGGCCAGAGATGAATGTTTCAAGTGCGGTGGCAGAGGCCACTATGCGGTGATGTGTCCCACTAAAGAGCACAAATTCACACTGGTCTGTGGTGAGGAATTACTGCACCAAGAACACATTGGGCACGACGTGGTTTCTGTGGTGGCATTTAAGGAACCAGTGGAGGGTGAGTTAGAGGAGGAGGTCTTGGAGAGTTCTACTCTCCCATTGTGCGTGATTAGACGCATTCTAGCAGGACAGCGGGTGGAACACAAGGCTGACGAGGATTGGTTAAGAACCAACATTTTCCACACACGGGTGGAACATCACGGAAAGGCCTTAAATGTCATCATCGACAACGGCAGTGGCATGAACGTAGCGTCCCAGGAGGTGGTTCAAAAATTGAAACTTCCCATGGAAAAACATCCTCAACCTTACAAACTTAGTTGGGTTGATGAGACTTCTATTCCGGTGAAGAATCGGTGCTTGATTTCTTTCTCGTTGGGCAAGAATTATCGCGATGCAGTGTGGTGTGATGTAATCCCTATGAAGGCCTGTCACTTGTTGTTGGGTAGACCTTGGTTGTTCGACAGGGGCGTCCAGTACGATGGACGGCGCAATACGTATTCCTTCAAATTTGAGGGGCGTCGACTAACCCTTCAACCTATGAAGTTACAAGAATTTAATATGCCCCACGCCGATAATCATACTTTGACTATGCGTAAATTTGTGGAGGTCCGCCATGAGAGAGACGTTGTGCTTGCAGTGGTCACTCGCCCTGTGCAGGTCGAAGAGTCGAATCCACCCCCTGTGGTGATTCAATCCTTACTCGAGGAGTTCAGCGATTTGACCCCTGAGGAATTACCCCACACCCTACCTCCCATGCAGTCCATCCAGCATGCAATTGATTTTGTTCCCGGGTCCTCCCTACCTAACCTTCCAGCCTACCGCATGAGCCCCACTGAGCACCAAGAATTACACCGTCAAATCACCGAATTACTAGAGCGCGGATTTATTCTGGAGAGCTTAAGTCCTTGCGCAGTGCCCGCTCTATTGACACCTAAGAAAGATGGCAGCTGGCGTATGTGTGTGGACAGTCGAGCCATCAATAAGATTACTATCAAGTACAGGTTCCCCATTCCACGTCTCGACGACATGCTGGACGTGTTGCATGGTGCTACTATTTTTTCCAAGATCGATTTGCTTAATGGTTATCACCAAATACGGCTACGACCCGGTGACGAGTGGAAGACGGCGTTCAAAACTAGAGATGGGTTGTTTGAGTGGCTCGTCATGCCATTCGGCCTAACTAATGCCCCGAGCACCTTCATGCGGGTGATGACTCAAATTTTGAGACCCTTTATTGACAAGTTCGTGGTGGTATACATTGACGATATTCTGATAGTCGGAATTTGGAGGAGCACGTGAATCACCTAACTCAGGTTTTACACACTTTACGTTTTGAAAGCTTCTTTATTAACCTCAAAAAGTGTTCTTTTGCCCAGTCTAGTGTGCTATTTTTGGGGTTTATTGTGTCTGCTGAGGGGATCTCGGCTGATCCTGCGAAGGTGCATGCCATTCTGGAGTGGCCAACTCCCAATAACATCCATGAAGTCCGTAGTTTCCATGGCCTCGCATCTTTTTATCGACGGTTCATTAAGGGCTTTAGTGGGATAATGGCTCCGATCACTGAATGCACCAAGAAGGGAGCGTTCTTGTGGACAACTGCTGCTGACAAGGCATTCTAGAAAATCAAATCTTTGCTCACTGAAGCTCCAGTCCTGTGTATGCCTAATTTTGATGTCCCATTTGAGGTCGCTTGTGACGCATCTCACTCTGGCATTGGAGGTGTCCTCAGCCAGCAAGGTCACCCGATAGCTTTTTTCAGTGAGAAGCTTAGTGATGCCAAGCGCAGGTACTCCACGTACGAGCTCGAATTGTATGCTGTAGTGCAATCACTTAAACATTGGAGGCATTACTTGATTCACTCCGACTTCATTCTCTTCACTGATCATGACTCTCTCCGGCATATCAATTCTCAGAAGAAGCTCAGTTCTAAGCATGCCCGGTGGTTTGATTATCTTCAACAGTTCACGTTCGTGCTTAAACATAAAGCGGGTGTTGAAAATCGCGTGGCTGATGCCCTTAGCCACAAGGCTCTCCTCTTACAGAATTTGGCTGTGACTGTTCCTTGTTTTGCTGATTTGCCCGCCACTTATCGACTTGATCCAGATTTTGGCCCTGTGTACCTACGCCTGTGCGCCCAGCCTCACCCCCCTGATACTGACTTCCACATTTCGGAGGGGTTTCTCTTCAAGGGGATCCGACTATGCATTCCCCGCTCCTCCCTTCGTGAGTTTGTGATTACTGAGCTCCACTCTGGGGGCTTAGCAGGTCATTTTGGGCGGGACAAAACACTCAATTTGGTGGAGGATCGTTTCTTTTGGCCGCATCTTCGTCGTGATGTCATCACAGTCGTTAAACATTGCCGGACATGCCAGCTTGCCAAGGGTACCAAAACCAATGCCAGCCTATATACCCCCTTGGCCGTCCCCAGTCAACCATGGTTGGACCTCAGTATGGATTTTGTCCTAGGATTACCTAAGACAGTTCGTGGCCATGACTCCATCTGTGTCGTTGTTGATCGGTTTTCCAAAATGGCTCATTTTCTGCCATGTGCCAAAACTTTTGATGCTTCTCGGGTGGCATCCTTATTCTTTTCCGAAATCGTTCGTTTGCACGGTGTTCCGGTTTCCATTGTTTCTGATCGGGATGTCAAGTTTGTTAGTTATTTTTGGAAGACGTTATGGGCTAAAATGGGCACTCAACTCAAGTTTTCAAGTGCGTTTCATCCACAAACCGATGGTCAAACAGAGGTGGTTAATCGTAGCCTTGGCAACCTATTGCGTTGTCTCATCACTGATCATCAAACCACATGGGATTTGTTACTTCCTCATGCCGAGTTTGCCTATAATAGCTCGGTTAATAGGAGTACTGGGCTCTCTCCTTTTGAAATTGTGACAGGGAGGCGACCACGGGTCCCTTTGGACCTTACACCGCTGCCTTTGCATTCACCAGCTAGTCAGGGAGCTGATGAGTTTGCTCAACATATTCAAAGTCTTCATGCTGAAGTTCGTCGTCGGTTAACTCTTAGTTCTGAGAAGTATAAGACTCATGCCGACCTTCATCGCCGTGATGTTTCTTTAACGTCGGTGACTCTGTTTTAGTTCGTTTGCGTCCTGAGCGTTTTCCTCGTGGTTCCTTCCATAAACTTCATCATCGGCGCGCAGGCCCTTTCAAGATTCTCAAGCAGTTAGGTGCTAACGCCTACCACCTTGATCTCCCTGACAATCTTGCTATTAGCCCCATTTTTAATGTTGAAGATCTTACTGCTTGCCCGGTTACTTCTGATGAGACCTTTCCTCTTGCTGGCCATGCTCTGCCCCCTACCATTCTGCCTGCTCTTGCACCGCCTCGTGAACAAATTGACGCTATTCTGGATGATCAGTTAGTGTCTACGCGGAGGGGAGGCTACCAGAAATTTCTTGTTCGCTGGAAGGGCCGCCCTGAATCTGATAATAGCTGGGTTAAAGCTGATGAAGTTCAACGTCTTAATCCAGATCTCTATGATGAATACTTGGCCTTTCACTCGACTGAGTCGAGTTCTTTTCCGGGAGAGGGGGATTGATGAGGGACCATAGTACCGTGTGGAATAATGCTGGAATGTTTTTGAGTTTTGTTTTTAATTTATAAGTATTAGTCTACACTGTGGGTTAATTTCTGTTTATGTGTTTTTTAGGTAATAATGGGCTTGGCCCTGAGGGTACGTAGGGTTACAAGGGTGCGTTAGTCTTTGAAATAATCCTATATAAGTACCACTTTGTATGGGTTTGATCATCAGAGAATTTTAATAAAAGCTTCCAGCAACCTTTTTCTTCTTGAGATGGGATTTCTCAAGCGATGGTGAGACGCCATCATCGTTCTTTAGTTTTTCAAGTTATTACTTGTGTTTGATATCTCCAGGATCCTTAGTAATTTACAGTGGAACTTGGACTGCGGCTACATCAAGCATAGTTTTTGCTACGACCGAATTAAAGTTATCCCCAAAAGAAAGAAGTAACAATTATGATTTATGGAGAAGTTTAAACATCTAATATTCTAAATTTCTAATTATAATGTTGGCACAGTGCCAATCGGCCTTACAAGACCAAGATGATGCCATACTTCCCTAAAATAAAATAAAAATTGTTCTTGTCAAAATGCCAAATTAAGAGTACCATAAAAAAAATGGAAGAGCTATAAGAGATTTCTCTATCACGTTACTTGGAATCTTAAAATCAGAAATGAAAGATTGAATCTTAGACATCAAGACTATTAATAAGAGATTTCTAATCAATTTGAAAAGCTATTATCAAACTACCAAAAATGAAAACCATGCTAAGAATTTATAAATAGAAAGCAATATATAGATTAGTAACATTACGAAATCACAAAAAAAACTTAAATTAAAAAAGGAAGTACTTTAAAAAAACAAATAATTGGCATGAAAAAATGTTATGGCTTACATGATGAGAGAGAGAGAGAGATTGAGAGTCTGAGAGAGAGTACTCGCCAGTCACCACAGCCAGGGGAGGATCTATTCAAGGACAGGGAGGCCTGGACTCCCTAAGCCCCAGATTTTTCCAAAAAAAAAAATTAAAATTAAAAATTTACCCCTAATTTTTTATTTTTTCAATTTGACCCTCCCAAATTGTCAGTGTTGGCTTTGCCACTGGCTTCGCAACTGACCACATCACAACCTGGTCGCCATCTATAGGGGAAGCTAATGTCCAATACGGAAGGAAATGGCTTGAACCAAAGCTGAGAATTGAGAAAGTAGGGGAGAAAAGAATGAAAGAGAAGATTGTTTGCACAATTGACATCATGACATCATAGAGCCATACCTTGCTGGTCCTTGGAGACGTGCAGTCACTGCAGTGGTAGTTGTTTTTGACTTGTGACTTGTGAGCTCAAGTCTCAAGGCGACATAAAAAAGAAACCAAGTTTGGATATTTAGTTAGAAGCGAACGAACGGTAGAAACAAGAAATATTTTTGGTCTTTCAAGATGAAAGAGAGGTCAAAATGTAAAAAAAAATAAAAAATTAGGGGGACAAAAAAATTATTTTTGGCGGGACAAATTTATAAATTGACATATTTTAAGATGAATTTCAAACTTTTACGAGAGATTTGTCCCCCCACCCGTGCATGTAGGTCCGCCCCTGGTCACCAACAAAATCCACGTGATAATAGCTTAAATGTCCAGATTTTATCTATTAAAATAAACATTATCATACCTTATTATGATTTAATTCTTACATTTTTATATTTAATTGTGGAATCTTCTTCAATAATTAAATTTGAACTTAAATAGATATTAATTTAATGAACTGTTTTTTCTTAGGAATTAATAGAAATCACAAAAGAAAAAGTTGAATGATCAAAGGTCAAATGTCAAAACAAATGCAAGAAGAAACTCTAGCCTTTACAACGCAATATGTGGATCAAAAGAAGAGAAAGACAAAGCAAAAGAAGGAAAAAAAGAAAAAAAAGAAAAAAAAAGAAAAAGAGAAGAGGTGGGGTTTAACTTGATGTCTCTTAGCCATGCATGCATAGAAGAAGTCCAACTTGCAATACAATACCAAGAGGCAAGAGATGGTTCAAAGGAGTCCATCCCATGCCCAATAAAGAGTTGGACGTGCATAGAGAAGTGTAGAAAATATAATCTTTTGTTATGCTTAGACTTGAAGACGTGAGGTTGCGTGGACTGCAATACCAGAGAAATGATAGACAATACGTCTTTTAATATTAAAAACATATATTATGCATTTTTTTTTTTTCATTTATCCTTTATACATTTTTTCATTTTTTAAATAAAATATATTTTTTTTAATATTAAAAGACGGACAGAACGATCAAACGTCCTTGTCTAACATTTCTCGCAATACCAATACCAAAAGCAAAAGGATTTGTTTTCTCACTCTATAAAAATACTGCACGGCACAGCAAAATGGGAAGAGGGCCGCGCAGTGAATTTTCTCTCTGGTATCAGAACTCGACTGGTTCTAGTGGTTCTAGTTATTTGTTATTTTTTATTTATTTATTTTTAATTATTTAAGTTTGATGATTAGTATTTTAGCTATGAAATTTATTTCTATAGTTATGAGTGACTAAATCTCTAGTTAAGTCTATGGGTGAAGCATACTATTTTTATTATTTGTTCTTGAGACTATTTTATTTGTTCTTCATAGTTTAATGATTAAATTTTGAGGATAATTTTTATTTAAGAGTAATTTAGTGAGACAAATTTATTTTCATTCATTATGATTTTTATTTATATCAAATACTTAATTACTTTGTTTGATTTGATATGATTCGCAAATATATTGAATGCTTAATTTATCATAACATGTTTTTGAAATCAAATTTTCCACCAACCCATGTTCGGTTTATTTTATATTTGATTTATGCTTAATTGTTTTATTTTCCGATTAAGAGAGTTGATTATATATATATTCAGGAATACGTAATAGAATGTTACGAAGAGGAATAACTATTCATCTCATTTTTTAGAGGAATAGACTACATTTTTCCAAAAAGAACCATATTTTTCTTTAATTTTTCCAAACTAAACATAACAAAAAACAAAAAAAGAAATTAAATTTTAAAATTTTAAAATTAAAGAATTTTTTTAATTTTTTTAATTTTAAAAAAAAAAACAAAGAATTCAGATCACCACCCACATATCTAAGGTCCAACATTTATTTATTTATTTATTTTTAAGATTTGAGTTTTTTAAAAAAAAGAAAGAAATTATGTAGGTTTTTTTAGTAGTTTTGGGTCAATTTCAATTGTGGAATATGTATTGTCACCAAACTAAGCAATTGGAATAATTATTCTATTCCACTCTTCCTCATTCTCAGTAATAACTATTCATTTTCCTAATGGAATACTCATTCTGCGAACCAAACGAGGCCTTAGTATTTCCTATTAACTTTCTCTAATTCATTTTTTATTAATTTAGTTTAGTTAATTTAATTTTAGTTTACTATCTCTCAATTGCTCCACTTTTTAATGGAAAACAAAAAAAATCAATTCAATTTATTTTTTTGTACAATAATAAGAATTTTACTTAGTATTTATCATTTTTTGTGGATCAACCTCGTACACTGAGAATTTATTATTTGCGAAAGCTTGCACTTAGATTTTTAGCACTAGGAAACCAATCACTACCAAAGAAAGTTCAGAGTAAAAGCATAGTAAACTTATAAACCCCTTGTAAAATATTAAGGTTAAATACATTGAAATCCCCTGAACTACTAGACATTTTCAAGAAAACTCGACTAACTGACAGATATAACACTTTAATACATCAAATTATCATTCGTGTAAGGGTTCGTTTGAGTTTTCGATTTCAGAAAGTGCGATTTAAAATCACGATTTTAAAATGTGAGATTTGAAAAAATTAATTTTAAAAAAAACATAGTTAAGCGTTTGGCAAATCGCAAATTAACCTTTAAAATTATGTGTTTTTAAAAAAGCACAATCTTACTTGCGATTTGAAAAACAGATTTGGTGCATTTTCAAATCGCAATTTTTAAAAACGCAGTTACCAAACGATTTATGTTCTACGATTTGGTTTAAAATCGCACTTATTATCTACAAAATCGCAATCTCAAACGCATCCTAAAAAAGACAACTCCATTAGGGTTGACCATTAAAATGGATGAAAAAACTAAATTTGATCAAAATCTTTTGAAAATACCCTCACTTTGAAAATAAAAAAATATTATGAAAAATTGACCTTAAAAAACTAGTCAAAGTAAGGGCATTTTTGAAAGATTTTAGTTAAATTTTATTTTTTTTCATCCATTCCAACTGTCAACCTTAACGGAGTGGCCTTGTACAATTGCCGTGGGTCACCACTTTTTACTTCTTTCTTATTTTTTTTAATTAAAAAAAAGAAAAAAAATTAATTAAGAGTATCACTGCCATGAGTCACCTGATTGAGAAGTAATTGAAGACACCCATAGTGTTCACAATCTACGACACTCCTCAAGTAAGGGAAATATCAGAAAGATTTTCAGATTCTTGATGCATATGAATGAATTGATTCCACACGTCATCCCATTCCATGACTTGAATTGCATTGACAAAACTCACAGACTCGTTCCAGTTCTTACATGCACTAGTTCTATTATGAACTAAGGTGGATCTCCACCGTATCAAGGGTCAGGAGCGAAGCTAGTATTTAAAATTTGGGAATAAAATTGAAAAAGGAAAATTAGAGGGCAAAACTAAAAAATTAAAAAAAATTTAAGGATGAAATTTTAATTTTTAATTTCTTTTGTAAGAAAAACATGGTGTGTAGCTCTGTCCCGGTCAACGGCTACGTTATGGGTTTTCAAACCTTTTTTTTTTTTTTTTTTTAATTTAGAAAAGTATTTTTATCTTTTAAAAAAATTGTTAAGAACATTACTTTTTTGACATCTACAATAAATTGATAGTTTGAGAAAAATATAAGAAATTTATCTTAAATTTGTTTTACATTTATCCTAAAAAATTAAAAAATAAATACCTCCCTCCAAGGATTTTTCCTTTTTCTAAAGCTGACGCGGTTAAAATCTGGATGGCTATTGACATGTTTGGAGTAGGAGTAGGAGTCGTAGGACCGACGTAGAGGATTCGCGCCTAGTGATCTTTTAATTTTATTCCCTCCTAGAAAAATTCCACTTTGCTGTAAATGGAAAAGTTAAAAAAAAAAAAAAAAGAAAGAAAGAAAGAGAAAAGTTTTGAAAAAAAGTACCCAGAGAGAAAGTAAAGAGCAAGAGTAGTTGCACGAGAACCAAGCTGTCGAGTCCCCAAGTGATATATGCTAAGTTCACTCATACTCGCTAGCTACTCAGAAATGTCGAAGTAAATATTTCGTCCTGATATCTCACCCAGCTCTTAAGTCTTGGATTGTTGAGAGAGCCATGAGAAATTCCCATCTCTTTCTCATTTTCATAGCACTTGTTGTTACTTTTACACTCCAATTTGAAGCTCATGCCGCTCCTGCGGGTAACTATGATCCACCCTTCTGTCTAATAATTTGGGTTAGATTGATCTGTTTGTTTCGTGGGTATGCTTATCTTCTTCTTTTTAATCATGCACTGTTTTCTGTTTTTGGGCATCTTTTATTTAATTTCCTGTGCTCATGGAGCTAATTGCTAAATCCCAAATGTAACCCTCTTTGTTTCTCTCTCTCTCTCTCTCTCTCTCTCTCTCTCTCTCTTCTTTGGTGATACTAAATTACTATGTGATTTATACATAATGGGTATGATTGTTTCCTTACTGTTTTTCTTTTTTCAATTGATTTTTCTTACTGTTGCTTTATTTGGGTATTGTTTTGAATGATTTGCTATTACTCAGGGCCATTGATCAAACACGTGTCATCTATACTCAAATGGACCAGGTCATCCACCAAAACACCCCAATCAGGTTATTTGGAATATCTTTTTTCAGATGAATAGTTGGGATTATTTGTTCTGTGTTGCTTGTTCTTGTTTATGTAGTTGTTATTTATTTATTTTTTATTTTCATTTGTGTATACATATATATCATTAATCGCCCTTCATATATGTCATATGGCATGTTGTTATGCAGATGGGAATGTTCTTCAGTTTGAGAATGGGTACTTAGTTGAGACTGTTGTGGAAGGAAATGAGATTGGAGTGGTTCCTTACAGAATCCGCATCTCTGAGGATGGTGAACTCTTTGCCATTGATGAAGTTAATAGCAAAGTTGTTAGGATTACTCCTCCATTGTCTCAATGTATGGTTATTCTTGTGCTCTCAGCTTGCTAGAACTTCAATAGTTTATTCTATTTGGATTTTGACTGTTTCAAGTTTAAATTACTTAATGGTAAGCCTAATTGCTGATAGCAATAAAATTGTGTTAAAAAAAAAAAAAAAAAATTGTGTTCAAATGGTTTCATTTTTAGTTGTCTGCTGGAAATTGGAAAGAAGGTATAAATATATTTGCTGAGAAGAAGGAAATACTAAACTTTCTTTTTGGAGAGGAGCAATTCTAAGTTATGAATCTTATAGGCTGCTTGCAACGATCTGATTTTCATTTTTTGATTTTGTAATTCATACTTGTTTGTTTTTTCTTTAACCTTTCATTGTTGCAGATAGTAGGGGAAGACTGGTTGCTGGGTCTTTTCAAGGTTACACAGGGCATGTGGACGGAAAACCTAGTGAGGCTCGTTTTAATCACCCCAAAGGCATAACCATGGACGATAAAGGCAACGTGTATGTTGCTGACACCCTGAACCTTGCCATCAGGAAGATTGGGGATGCTGGTAAATGCAGTTCGTGTTATTCTGATAGTTATAGCTAGAAGCTGGGTTACAAATATGCAATTTTTTAATTTGAAAAAAGAAAAGAAAAAAGAGAACAGAATCCAAATATTGAATCTTTGTAAGTGCTGAAGAAGAACATAGATGAGAAACTTCTATGTAGCAATGTAAAGAATGTTGAGAAGATTGGAGTAATACATCTATGTAGCAATGTAAAGAATTATTGAAACTTTGATCGTGTTGGAATTTTGAAGCCTTTCTAAAGCTGAAAACCTTGATCACAAATTATTCTTTTAAGAGGAAAACAGAGGGTTTATATGAAAGTGTTGCTGAATTTGGAAATTCTTTGCAGGTGTGACAACCATTGCTGGGGGTAAATCAAATGTTGCAGGGTACAGGGATGGCCCAAGCGAGGATGCAAAGTTCTCTAATGATTTTGATGTGGTATATGTTAGGCCTACCTGTTCCTTGTTAGTTGTTGATAGAGGAAATGCTGCTCTTCGGCAAATCTCTCTCAACCAGGAGGATTGTGATTATCAGGACAGTTCAATTTCTGCCACAGGTGTGGATTCCTTATTGTTTGTTTGATACTTCCGTTCCTAAATTCAAGCATCATTAAAACAAAAGAAAGAAAGAAAGAAAGAAAGAAAAAGGTATCAACAAGATGCTACTGCCTTTGTTAATATTACGACAATGGAATTGGCATGGTGATGCTATGCGTCTAATCACACATGATAGTTGTCTTAATGTACATAAACAAGTTGTATTTCTTATATTTATGTAATTTTAATGTAGAGCTGATTTTAATTTAAATTAATCGAGTATACTTTTGTCTATAATACTATATGATTGACATGCATATAGATCAAATATCAGTTATCTTTCCCGGCAAAGAGGCACCTTTACGCTTTTAATGATATTTGTCGATTACTTATAAAAAAACTCTTTCCCGGCAAAGAGGTATCTTTGGATTTCATTTAACTTAGTTTGAAAAATGATCAATGATTATGTTATTGAATCAAGAGTACCATGCAGAAAGTATATCCCAAAGGATCCAAGTATAGGGAAGGATCTTATAACTGAACTTTGAAGTTATCAACATTAAGAAAAAATCTGGCCAGCATGGTGGGAGTCTGGTGCCCATAAGCTGGCCTAGTTCCAGGTGATATTAGTTCTATGGTTGTTCAATGTGATTCCATTATGAATGAGGCCATTGGAGAAAACTGTCAGTCATCTTATAGATGATGATGCTAAATTTACAGTTAATCATTTTAGGAATTGATCTTGCAATAGTTATGATGATGGATCCTTGATGTAGGACAATAAGCTTTGAGAACCAAAGTCTGAAAAGGAAGAAGAAGAGGAAAATAAGAAGCCAGGAAGAGAAGAGAAAAGAAACAAGAGCGAAGAAGAAACACTTAAGAGAGAGAGAAGAAAAAGAGGAGGGAGACGACAAACAGTCGTTCGCTTTTATCGATTAATCATAAACTGCTGAATACAATAGAATTTTGGGTTTGAAAAATAGACTAGGAATTTTTTGATAAGTAATAAGCTAATTTCATTAAAAGTGTGAGGTGCCCCTTAGTACATTGGGAGTATACAAAAGGAAACTCCTAACTAAAAAAAGGAGTAAGGAAATCAAGAAAGCTAAAAGATAAGGGGAACACATAAGCCGTAGTCTAAAGATACAAAATGTGATAGAAGGAGGATAAAAGTTCCTCAAAAGGTCTTCTCCATGTCCTCAAAGCTCCAGTTATTTTTTTTTCCCTCCATAAGCACCAAAAGAGGCAAGTGGCTGCCATTTTTCACATCGTACCATTCCTTGACTGGCCTAAAGACCAGCAACAGACAAGTAGATCGATAACCTGTTGTGGCATAACTCAAGACAACCCAAAGTGACTGAAAAGAGAATTCCGCAAAGCAGAAGCCGCATCACAATGGAGAAGAACATGGTCCACGGACTCCTCCGTCTTTTTGCACAGGCAGTATCTGTTTATCATGATAACATGACGCTTCTTGAGATTGTCCAAGTTGGATCTTCCTAATAGCCGCCGACCAAGAAAAGAAGGCTGCCCTTGAGGGGGCTTAGGACCGCCACACACACTTCTAGGGAAAGTGAGTACCTACAAGACGAGTCAAGGAGTAAAAAAAAGACTCGACCTTGAATAGGCCTTTTTTAGAAGGGACACACCAAAGCTTGTTTTCGCCGCCTTTTCTAACTATAATTGAATGCAACATTTGGAAGAAAGAAGCAAAAACGTCCACCTCCCAATCACACGCTTTTCTAGTAAAGCTCACGTTCCATTGGTTGGAACCACCCAAAAGCTCTAGGTTATTTGCAACAGGGCGTCCTTCGCAGCGGCTATACCAAACAAAGCTTAAAAAGTTGCCTTGAGAGTCATATCCTCAACCCACAGATCGTGCCAAAAGCTAATCCTGGTCCCATCCCCCACTTGGAATCTCGTGTAGCCTGAAAAAGTCTACTTACATTTTTTAACATTCTTTCATAATTCCACCCCAAAAGCTCCTGTGGGAACATAGGAGCACCATCCGCCTCGCAAACAGCCAAATTTGGATTCCACCACAATTTTCCACCAAGTATCTCTCTCAATACCAAAGCACCACAGCCATTTACCTAGAAGAGCGCGGTTGAACATTTTTAAGTTACAGATACCCAACCCTCCCACAGAGATCGGAGAGCAAACCTTAGCCCAGCTCAAAGCGATTAGCCACACTAGCAGGGATGGGGAAGAGGGACAAAAAATACGTAGGTAGGTTGGAAAATGTGCTCTTAATAAGGGTGAACCTATCACCTTTAGAAAGATACATCCGTTTCCAACCGGCCAATCGACGCTCCATCTTTTCCACAATGACATCCCAAATAGACTTTGCCTTGTAAGAAGCCCCTAGCGGAATACCAAGATACTTCAGGGCCAGAGAGGAAGTCCCACAACCTAAGATGCCAGTCAAATCACCCATGTTGTCCACATTACTCTCAGGAACCAAAACAGACTTAGCAAGATTAACCTTTAAACTAGAAACAGCTTCGAAAAATAAGATTAGAACACGGAGATGGCGGAGATGATTAGGGTTGGCCCCATAAAAAAACCAAAGTATCATCCGCGAACAAGTGTGAGATATTTACGACTGGGGACCTAGAACCCATAAGGAAGCTTGAGAGAAAACCTCTATCAACAGTAGTAGTGATCATTTTGCCCAAAGTCTCCATGACTACAACGAATAGACTAGGAATTAAACCCTAACCCTAACTGTACTTTGGCTAATGGCCCACTATAATAACATAAAGTCCAAAATAAAAATACTACAACCAGTCTATAAGATATACAATAAAGCAAATAAAATGCAAACTAATAAAAGCCCAATAATAATCCACCCCTCAATCACCCAACCACAAGGTCATGGGCTGGTGGGATCTGTGACTCGTCTTTGGTGTCCCCATCAATCCTATATTTTTCCTGGGCCACATTCATGAAATGGATTTTACATTCGTATGCTATGAGCTCCCACTGCAGTCAAACACAGATTGTGGCTCCTTGTAGGATTATGTGAATTTTGATTGTGAGGGCACTGCATAGGTGTGTGCTGAGATTCACATCGGCCATTTACTAGGTCAATTTGAGCTACATAAGTGCGTAGGGGGAATTCTAGTTATGTCTAATCCCTTTGGGGTATCATGCTATATAGCCAATCTGGTCCTATCTAGTAATAAAACGGTGTTGGAGTTATATGGCTTGTTTGGCAAAGACATGTACAGAACAGAACAGAACAGAGTAGTGGGGTTGTTAGTTTTGAAATTAGTAAAAAGTGATGATGTGATATAAAATAAAAAGAATTTGTATAAAAAAGTGAAAAAGTTTTGTATTGTAGTGAATTTTTTTGTTTGGATAATAATAAAAAATTATTGATGTGATATAAAAAGTGAAAAAAGTGGGAATGTTTTGATGTTGATTAGTAATGGAAAATATAAAAAAAAATGAAAAAAAAAGTACATGAACAGTGCTGTTATGTAATGTTGCTTGACAAACAAACCCATAATCTATTAACGTCATGTAACTTGGGGATACTGCAACACAATGCAATTTAGAGATTGGAGTGGAATAGAATATGACACCCCTTAGGATTATGCAGATTTGATACTTATCAGGATAAAAAAAGGATTGTGAGCATGTTGCTTGAGTATATGGTAAGTCCCACATCAAGCATGCACTGAGCTGATGTTGGTTGTATAAGCAGGAATTGCAACTGTGATTAATTCTTTTGGGGTATTGTGCAAATGCGGTTAGAACATCCCCATATTGTAACGTGGATAGACTTCATAATATCGCTCCTTGTAAGATTGTGTCGATTTTGATTGTGGGATTTTGCATAAGCGTGTGCTGAGTCTCACATTGACCATGTGCTAGGTCAATTTGGACTACATAAATGGGTACGGGAAACTCTAATTATGACTAATCCTTTTGGCTCTAATTATGACTAATCCTTTTGGGTGTCGCACCATAAGCTAGTAGAACTTGAGGATACTGCAACATAATCCGAGTTAGATAGTTGAGTGGAAGAGATTAGGGCACTCTTTAGTATCGTGCATAGTCGATTGTGAGAATGTTGCACAGGGTACATAGTAAGTCCCACATCAAGCATGTACTGAGCCGATCAGGGAAATGCAATTGTGATTAATCCTTTTGGGGTCTCGTGCAGATGTGGCTAGAACATTCCTATCTTATGACATGGATAGACTTAGAATCTAATGCTACATATTAAGGACACTACTGCACATGACTCACAGTCCAAGCGTGAGTCTTGTGCGGTTCCATATGTCCAGGATTCTAATACTAGGAAATCTACTCCTATCTGAACTGCTAGCATTAAGTAAGATAAGGCTGTGTTATCTTAGAGTTCAAACTCTATGTTAGATAAGGGATAATGTTATAGAAGAGTCCTAGTTCTATTGAATAGGAAGCAGTCGTGTTTATCCTAGAAGATATGTTTATCTTCTACTCTTGTAATCTTCTATAAGTATTAATGAAAGCTCACATTGATGAGCAAGGTTAAACATCCAAATATTATAAGTTCTATCACTATATGTAGTATTAATTTGTGTTAGAGGACTTCATAATGAAGATTGCTATATAGTAAAATTAATTGTTGTTTGCACGCTGAGTTTATACTGCTGAATTTAGGAGGGCCATTTTTGGGTTTACAGTTTTATTGGCCTTTTTGTCTTTCTCATTGCACGATGCTCTGTGATTGCCTTCATACAGTATATAGATATAAGGATATAAGTGCATGTTGAAAAATAGAATAAGATCTTTGTGGGCATGGAAGCCAAATTAATAACCTTAGGCAGATTGTGCACAAGCTGTCTAGTCCTTTCTTCACATGTTATTATGGCCATCATCTTCATCTGTGTCTAAATCCATCTAGGTTTTGAACAGTACTAGTCATCCTTCCAGTCATGTCCATCAGTAATTGCATTTTCATCATCCTCACTCACTGTGCTCATGGCTCAGCCTCTATTGTGATGGTGCAGCCTTGACTTGTCTAAAACACTGTAATCTAATAAGACACCATTCCAGATAACTTGTACAATACTGAGCTGAATGACGTTATCGTGAGGATGAACTCATGAGCTTTGCTATGAGCCCTTTTAAATGATGACTTTGTACAAGAAAAAATCATGGATATCCTGTATCATATTTCTAAAAAGGGTTAACGTTCATATCTTCTTTGTGACTGGAATTTCATTATGAAAACTAAAAGTTAGGGGAGAAAATTTCAGAAAAGGTTCAAGTCAATTACAAAACCTTCATTAGATCCATGGAAATTTATGATTGGACATGAGATGGGTGGCAGTCATTGCACTTGCACCTGCTTAAAGGAGAAACATACATGGTTATCCGTGCGGTCAATTGTCTATTCATGTTGAAAAACTATAGAACTGTAAAGAGTGGCATCTGATGGTGAATGGATATGATATAAGCAATAGAATATATGTCTTCATGATAATTACATCATAAAACTATCAAATAGTGAATGTTATTGCAATAGATTCCTGACCAGCAAAAGAAGAAAAGAACACTAGCATCCTCCTACTCAATTTTTAAGTAAGAGCTCTACAAATGTAAGTTTCCAATTTGACAATAACTGGTATATTAGTTTTGAGTCAGAAATTGACACAAAAGTTGGATTTTGAAAAAGATGAATGCTATATGAACTCTTACTTTTACACTCTCAAGTGCTTACTTCCTAACGCGACAATTGTAGAAAGAGAGTAAGCAGATGAGATTAAAAAATGTTTCAGTGGAAAGCTGACGTGGCAACTACCACTTTAAGGAGTAAGCACTTGGGATTGTAAACCGATGACCACCGCATTACAAATGTGATGCTCTAAAGTGGGAGTTCATGTAGTATCTCTCTTTGAAAAATGTTAATCATAGCATGTATTTTCCATCAAACTGAGAGAGCACTGAAAAATGCAACATCTGTTTTTCATTATTAATGCCTTGGTTTTTTGTATTTCTTATGTACACTCGAGATATGCTAGTTTGTCAGATGGTTGGAAAGCTTGCACGTAGGAAGCCAAGGCAACCAGGTTGCACATTCTTGAGTTAGATATTCCCAGATTGTTGTTGATTAGTTATTTTGGGATGGATAAAGTCCCAGACTTCCTCATTCCACAATTCCATGTATTCGCTATGATATTTTGTTTCAATTTAATAAATCTATTGTCCCATATAAAAATTGGAATTATTTCTTCTGTGTCATGGCTGAGGCTCTTGTTGCACTGCCGCATAGTGACTTTGGATGTTTTGGCAGATGTGCTTATGGTTGTTGGTGCTGTCTTGGTGGGATATGCTACATGTATGCTTCAGCAGGGAATTGGACCTACTTTTTCCTCGAGGACGGTATATCTCTTTCAACCAATTAAGTGGAGAAATAGAAAATTTAGATCATTTCTACTGTTCAAACTCTGATATCCTACTTAAATTTCATTCTTTTTCCTCTTTCTGTAACCTGGTTCTTTTACAGTTATAACAGAACATCCTACCAAAAGATTTTAAGCTCAATTGTATGTAGTAGATTAAGAGGCACCTTGTGGTCGTCACTGCCATTTCTGTTGTCTTAATAGTCTTGAAAGTTGTTTTTCGTGGGTCTTGGAAGGTCAAACCATGATTTTTCTGTTAAAAATAGATGCCCATTTATGTGTACTTGCTTATTGTTGCAGCAGCAACTTCCAGACAGTGAATTTAAGGATCATTCAGGCAAAAAAAAGCCCACTCCCATCATAGATAGTGGAAAAGAGGAACCGGGATGGCCGTCTTTTGGACAACTCATCATCGATCTGTCCAAGCTTGCACTTGAAGCAATGGCTGGCATGCTCCTTTACTTTGTACCCACTCGTTTCAGAATGGATAGCCGCAGGAATGGCCTCACTCCTTTAAAAGATTCCCTCCGGATGCCCGAGGTTGAAGCTGAGCCTGCATTTGTTCAGAGACAGACAACTACTGCTCCTCTTTCTGAAACTCGGCTGGCTCATGCTCCTAATAAAAGTGATAGATACTCGGAAATGAAGCCCCCAAAGATCAAATCAGCCAGCTTTAAGGACCCCTCGCAGTCAAGCAAGTACCGGTCTTCAAAGCGACCAGAGTATTCAGACTTCTATGGATCGGGTGAGGTTCCTCCTTATAGCAAGTCTAAGAGCCAGAAAGATAGGACAAGGCATCGCCAGCGAGATAAAAATGAAGCGGCTTTTGAGGCGGTAGGACCAGAGCCAAAGCCCATTGAGACGAAGGCAGCGCATTATGACATTCCCAAGTATGAACCTTATAATATCAGGAGTAAGTATGGGTCAGATGATTCCTTCCGATTTTGATCAAACCGTAGTTCTCTAACTTGGCTTCCCTATCAAACTTCCCCACCTATTTTGTACCCATATGTTTGTTTTAGAGGTAGTCTGCAATTGAATCGATGCTGTAACCAAGGATATGTGTTTTAGAGATCAATAGAGATGAAGGTTAAGCTCGCAGAAATTCTTGGTCAGGGTGCTTCAAATCAAAATTGGATTCGGATTTTCAGCAATTTACTGTCTGGATTGTTAGCAATATGTGCAGTAAATATAAAAGAGCCTTTATGGGGCATATCTGTTCGAGCAGGTGAATGGAATGTTTGAGATCTGTTTAAGTAGGTAGACTCCGTAACGGTTTTCTCATATTTCCCATCCAAATTATTAGCAATTCGCTCAACGAAATTGCTGGAAGTCTTAATCCACCAGAATTGTCTACAAGAATAGTCTGTATGGGAGTTAAATAAGTAATTCACCATTATGATAGAAGTAGCGTCGTTGAGAAAACCCGGAAAGGTGAACATGTGCAATCACTCTCTCTTCCCTAGTACAAAAGAACGTGTAGTTAATCATCTAAAAACTACTACTAGTAAAAATTAAGTTGATGCTGTCCAAAAATGCTATTGCTTTTAATCAACAAACTTGTTTTCAAGGAGGATTGCGGGTGGATCATACCAATCAACAAACTATAATTATTAACATTATATATATATAATATCTAGATTATTGAACAAGTATATATTGAATTTTTGAAACAAATAAAGTAAACTATAAAATTTAGTAAATACGACATACTAAAAGAAAATGATAGTTAATTTAGATAGCACACATATGTTATAACTTCAAATCAAATGTATTGGAAATCTCTGAAATCATGTATAATATTATTCATTGTGTTTATTTCAACCAACTTATAGGTACATAAAATTATAATTCCAAATAAAAGTTTTTTTCGTTATATAAATATAACGCATCATGGACTTTGAAAAGTTATGATGTTTATAAATATAGAGCATGTTTACAAGCATGCTCTATGAACTATCATCATAACATACCAAAAAATTTATGTTTCAATAGTCTTCATAACATATACATAAACACTACAAAAACCATGCCACCATCGAAGCATACAACTAACTTGATCAAACCAAACTATTAGCAACTACAATTAGCATAAGATTTCTATCATGAGTTTGATTTTTCAAAAAATTGTTTAATTCTAAATCTGTTTCAAAATATGTCGCCACCTTGCAATTTAGTTGTTGGTGAAAGAAGTAGATGAAGTTGCGAATTCATGGGTTGTAGAAATTGATTGATCTCCGTCTAGTAGCTCTTGTACAATTGCAATATTGAATTTTTGACATTGTAGCCTTTAGCCGAATAAAAAATCCTTGTTCCAAAGAAAGCCTTGCAAGACTTTGTATATTGGTAATGTGCTCCTATTTGCATGAGAATAAAAGTATGAGAAGTTTGATAAATCATAAAAGCAAAAATATCAATATTAACATTGGAAAGGAAAAAGAGTGCAGAAACGAATTGTTGCAGAAAATGAAAAGCAACATAATTTATAATGCTCACATCATCTGAGATATTTGTTAACAAAAAATTTGAGGTATAATATATTATAGGAAGGTAGATCTGATGTACATAAGAGACAATGCACTTAATAGAGTTCAATTCGTGTTTACTATGCAACAAAAGAATAAGGATAAATACATTGTAGCAACGAAGCATACTTATGATAAGGTTCATAACCAAACTCCTCTATAAAGAGCATGCTCTTGAAAGGCCCACCAATTTCAAGTTACTTAAAGCACAAATTCATATTAACTATTTGACAATGGATCATAAGAACAAAATGTAAAGAACACTATGATCTAACAATAAAAAAGGAAAACATGGAATCTCATAACTCCATAGAAAAAAAGATAATAAAAAAAAAGAGAAGTTTTATAAAACATACACCACATATTTGGTGAAAAGAAGCAAAGTTTCAAACCAAATTGAGGGAAATCAATATAGTAATTGCACTGATACTATGAAGGTCATTTAGGTACAAATTGAACCAATACATATATATTGCTTAGGAAGATCACATGCTTCAAAAAGTATTTATTTAAGATTTTGATATAACCGTAGTTATCAAACAAGTTTGTGAATATATTGATATCCTCTCTCACTTAATACAATTATTCTCTCTTCTACACCATCAAGTTAGAGATCAAATATAACTCAAAACATAATCCATTAGAGGCACCCCAACCCCCAAAATTTTCCCAAAAAATTCTAAAAAAAATTAAATTTTACCCTTAATTTTGTTTATTTTTTTAGTTTTGCCCCCCAATTTTTTTTTCTTTTAATTTGTCCCCCCCATACTCACAAGGCTGGGTCCGCCACTGTAATCCATAGCAAGTACACAACCCTAAAATATTGGAAGACTTTAAAATGCAATGAAGCAATTGTTTGGCAACATACCACTTATTCTCTTCCCTTATTTTCACATTTCCAAAAAACAATCAACTTCAAAACATTCTAATTTTTTTTTTTCATTTTTTATATCACATCAACATTTTTTTATTACTATTCAAATTTAAAAAATGCATTACAATACAAATCATTTTCAGTTTTTCATACAGATTCTTTATACTTTATATCACATCAATTACTTTTAACTACTACTTAAAAAAAAAAAATCCAACTCAACAATTTTTAGCAATTACACCCAGTATCTTTCACACTTTTTGGATTTATGTGCATGGTGTTTAGTTGAACTACTCCAAAACATAGCCTCAGAAATAAATACTTTAGCCTCATAATTTGAAGAAAAAGGAGAAAAGAAAAGAAAATAAAATTGTTCAACTCTTTTCAACTGTATAGCTTATTTGTAACATTCATGTTAAACCTTGTAAATTTTACTTACCGTATGTAAAAAACATTATAACAACCTAAGCTAGAAAGTATATATTTTTATTTTTTTTTAAAATGTTTTCTTACCTTTGAATTAGCTAGTACAAGCCTCTGATATTTATTAGGGCTGTGCATTGCAGTGCGTGCCATCATCTTTTCAGCAACCACCACTTTGACCCTCCATTCTCTTGTTTTTGGAGTAATCTCCTCTAAAGAGTCATAAAGTGTTTGCATTTTACTTTGCTGAACATAGAGGAAAAAAATGGATGAGTTATATTTTCCATTGCAATTTGTAAAAATAACAATATGGATCTACGATAGAACATTATGAATAAATAACAATATGTATCTTCAATGGAACATTATGAATAATTATTCTTGATATTCTTGTTATTAAGGACTACAGACATGAATAACAAAATGGAATTTAAATCACAACAATATATTGACGCATTTCAAAATACAAGAGAAGGGCAAATGTAACTAACTTCTTATCAATATCAGCAATGTCACTTCTTTCAATTTTGTCCACAATCACCTGCCACAATATACTCATATTAGAACATTAAGTATACTAAATGAAGGCATACAAAGTAGAAATCTTACTACTTGCGGATTGTTATATCCAAGGGAATGGTTAGACACGATTTGCTGACATGTTTGAAAAACATCATGTATACAATTGTCCCTAAACCATCATTTACACAAAAAACAGTTTGCATCCGGATAGTAAGTAAACAACACATTTTTTTTTTCCTTTTTCTTTTTTTATGCATTTGCAAATGACCATATAGATTTCCAATTCCAAGATAAGCAACATACGTTGATTAGAAGAACAAAATAAGCCCAAGAAAACTTGCATTCAACGGCTCTAGTAAAAAAAAAAACATTGAGACCCAATACAAGGGAAAAAAGAAGAAGATGATTTAGAAACAGGTCTCTCCAAACAGAAAAACATAAGAACAAAATCCAGGATTATTATTCTGAAACCCAAAGGATAGAAGAAGAAATAACTGAGAATGAACCTTGTATGGAGAATTTTTCTGAAGAACAGCTGAATCTCTTGACCGAGTGGAACTTCTGTAATACATATATAACATAGCAAATCATAAGGGCGTCAAAATGTAAGTGAGCCCAATAAAAATCTTTATATGGTCCACTTTCTCACTTCTGATGTATTTGCATCTTTTGTTTTCAACAATAGTTCTATGATTCAACTTAGCTAGGCATGCTTGCATCTAGATGTTTTAGCATTTAAGTTTTCACAAGGAATCCAAACATGTAGACAAGAAATAAAAGATGTCGCGACAGAATGACTACATGTCGAAAAAAACAAAGAAATATATTAAAAAACATAACTCCAAATCACATAGAATGTTCAATACAGCTGACAGATTATAGTTATCTAGATAATATCTAACTAAAATAGAGATGTTGGGACCAATAGGAAGAAAAAAAAATGATAGTATGATAGACATCTTAACCAAGGCTAAATTTGCTTAATTGAGACCTTTGATCCACGAATATAAACAAATTGTTGCATGCTACATATGTTCCACTTCAAATAAATAGTGAATTTACAAAATATTCCAATCAGATTTTTCTCGAGCTTTCATACCATGAAAACCAAATACACTACAAACTTTTGATAACCAATTGTCGGTCAACCCTATCACAAAATCCTCAACATCTAGCTGATTGGGAGTAACTCTTTGCCGTAAGAGGAGCAACACAAAATAATTAACAAATCCAGTTACTTAGATGCAAGCGTAGCCGGTATCATTATTCTACATCCAAAACCCCTAATTTTCAGACTGAATAGTAGCATGTAAAACCAGTAGACCGATTCATTCTACATCTAAAAACCCTAATTTCAATACTGAATTGTTGCATCCAAAACTAGCAGACCCAATTCAAACTTCATCTATTTGCTTTGAAAAAAGAAATGAATATATTATCAGATTTCACCAATCTACTTCTAGAAAACCATAAATCACAGAAATCTGCACAAAAAGGAGTAAAACCCGACTCATATACAGACCAAAATAATTGGTATTTTCATAAGTATTCTCACTATTCTACCCTATTTAAGGCTATATCCCCCCCCCCCCCAAAAAAAAAAAAGAAAAAAAAAGAAAAAAGAAAAAAAAATAGTATGCTCACCATCACTGCTATACTTATCATATCATTTTCACTAATAAACCGAACAATTACCAAAAATGTCAACTATCTTTTTCTATAAGTCTAAATATCATCAAAAGAAGACAAGGATAATGGAGAAGGGCAGTCGGTATTCAGAGAGAGAGAGAGAGGGGGAGGGAGGGAGAAGCAAAAAGGATAATAATAAGAATATTAATTTTAGTAGTAGCCTCAAGAGTCACAAGTAGCCCACATATCCAAAAATGCTACTTCCTACTTGCGGATTGTTATATCCAAGGGAATGGTTAGACACGATTTGTTGACATGTTTGAAAAACATCATGTATACAATTGCCCTTTAAACTATCATTTACGCAAAAAACAGTTTGCATCCGGATATCAAGTAAACAACACATTTTTTTTTTCCTTTTTCTTTTTTATCCATATGCAACTGACCATATAGATTTTTCAATTCCAAGATAAGTAACATACGTTGATTAGAAGAACAAAATAAGCCCAAGAAAAATTGCATTCAGCGGTTCCAGGGAAAAAAGAAAAAGAAAAAAAGATTGAGGTCCAATACAGGGAAGATAAAAACGATGGCTTAGAAGCAGGCCTCTCCAAACAGAAAAACATAAGAACAAAAGCAAGGATTATTATTTTGAAACCCAAAGGATAGAAGAAGAAATAACTGAAAATGAACCTTGTATGGATAATTTTTCTAAAGAACAGCTACATCTCTTGATCGATTGGAGAGTGAAGAGATAGAAACCAGAGAACTGATTTTAACCGCTCTATGCTTTTCTCTCTTTCTCTTAACCGAGCGAATGGACAAGATTTTTGGCAGAAAATCCAGCTGGCTCTCTGATGGGGTTGGTACTATGCATCTCCAAAGCATGAATGGATTTCTAAGAAGAAATCCCCAAAAAAAGGGAAACAAAATAGAATCTACGGTAGCACAATGTTTTGGTGGAGGAGTTGGTAGATAAAATTGTGGTTGCTGCATAACTCTCTCGCGTACTTCCTCTAAAGAAAACAGGTGATCGGCGAGATTCACGAATGGATTTGTAAAAAATTGTCCTTCGGTATGGCTGGTGGCAGACGAAGAAATGGGTTTGCGTGGTGGAAGAACAAAGAAAAACAACAAAGAAGAAGATGCTAGAAGAAGAAAAGAGGGGCGAAATTCCTAAAAACCCAGGGAAAAATCTGATTCATAGGAAAACCAATAAGGGCAAAACGGTCAAAGCGCAAGCGAAAAAAATGCGGGAAAGTGCAGAAAAGACAAAAAGGCCCCCGGCTGAAAAGAACCACTTTAACAACAAAAAGGATAGTACAGTAATTTACAAGTAAAATACCAAAAATCCCATATTAATTTTTGAAGTCAAAGGATTTAAAAGGGTAAAAATGTAATACTAATGCAGGATGGAAAAGACCAAAAAATCCCTTTAAAAAAACTCAACTCTGTACAAACTTAGAGGGTAAAAAAGTAATTTCAATGTGAAAGACAAATATGCCCATGATATTTCTTTACCAGCCGAAGGATAATAGGGGCAAAATAGTAATTTCATTATCGAAGGAAATGCTGAAAGACAAAAATAATCCTGCCGGATTTAGGTCCAACGAAGAAAGATGAAGGACAGAATTGACAAAAAAATGTTAAAGAAAAAGCATTGTTCACACATTCAAAGAAAAAGTTAATGTACATGGCTCATTCGCTTTTTTTTATAATAGTCTAAAGTATAGGAGGCCTGATATACAGGGGATGATATACCGTCCCCCAGCAGGCTATTTTAAATAAAAAATTTGATTTTAATCAAAAAGTTGTCTCTGATGTGATATCAGGGACAACTTTTTAATTAAAATCAAAGTTTTTAATATAAAGGGGGTGCTGGGGGACGGTTGACCGTCCCCCCAGAAATCATTTCCCAAAGTATAGATATGAGAAATGTTAGAGCATCTACTGTGATTTTTCTTGAGTCCTTTTGTGCTGACTTGGCACCTAAGAAAATAGGAATAAAGATAGATTCGGTTTGAAGCTGTAGGTTTTTTTTTTTTTTTTAAAAAACTTTTATTTAAAAAAATGGTGCCAAGTCAGCACAGAAGAACCAAAGTAGATACTCTAGCATTTCTTTACACATATATAGTCCAAATAAAATTAGTCATCAGTTCTGAACAAAAGTTTAGCACCATCAAGATCTCAATACGATCTCATTAATAACGAGATCTCAAGAAGAGTGATGCTCATATATAAAGATTTGAGATTGAGCATCTCGAAATTGAACCTAAACCTTTAAAGTCGTTAAAGGGACCTTAGACCTTTTTCAAACACTAGGCTTGAGATTAATTTTCTGCTTTTTTTTTTTTTCATTATTATCCATCAACAACTCTTTAAATAGAGATTACAACTTGACTCCTAAGTGAAAGATAACACTAAGAGATAACTCCCCTATATGATCTCACGATCATCCTTCTACCAACCAAGATAACAGCAGACTCTTAATGAAATAAAAAAAATATAAGCTTAACACTCACGAAGATATACTCGAGGTGGATAACTTTCAAAATAAACTCTAATAGTCTAGAAATAACTATAATAGGCTATTACTAATTTAAGACTCCTATTCTTATAACAAAATGCTCCTGATCTTTTGAATACATTGTTTCAGTATAATTCAGATACTATCATCTCTTTTGCATTTCAAAATCATCTCTAAAACTAAAAAAAGCATTATGTTTGGTATCGAGAGCCAACGATATATATTCTTCATCTCTTAGTTTCAAAAGCCTAAAAAAAAAAAAAAAATCAATGGTTGAAGGCAACCGTATGTTTCAGATGTCCGAATCCTTGAAAGAATGTCCAGAAGCCATTTCCTAGCAGCAGGTTGTCAACACTAATGTTGACCAAAACCTGACGGACCTTAACCCCTCCCTCTCAAACACTAAACATCCAGCCAATATACCTGTTAAAAAAATATCACCATTTCAGATGAGTGAAAGAAGAGAGAAATGATTATGTTACAATTGTGAAGAGAAATGGAACCCTTCTCATAAATGTAAAACCCCTAACCTTTACCTGATGACCGGGATTGAGCAGCCCATGAAGGAAAAAATTGAAGAAGTTTATTATGAGGTTAGAAGGCTTAATCAACAGGACGCAACTGATAATTATGATCGATTCTAGAAGCACTCACAACTTCCTTGATCCTACCCTGCTGAAATCAGTTCCTTCAACTAGTATATCTACAATTAACCTCCAAGTGAAGGTGGCAACTAGCTCTAAAATTCAGAGAGGAGGGAAGTGAAATTTGGTAACCCTAAAGGTGCAACGTAATACAATTATCACAGAGTTTTGTTATTACTTTAGGGGTTGTGATATTGTTTTGGGTGTGGAATGGTTAAGAACTCTTAGTCTAATCTTGTGGGATTTCTCCCTTATGTCTATGAAATATAGTTTACGTGGTCATTCCATACTTTTATATGGATTAACTCCCTCACTGTGGATGATGGCCACCATTTTCTCAAACCTTACAATTCTGGAAACAAAGGCTTATGGTTGCAACTTAGTAGCTGAATTTTAGTTAGTTTTTTATGAACCTTAGGGATTACCTCCTCCTAGGAGCCATGACCATCACATTAGGCTTAAAGGGACACAACTTATCATTGTTTGACCTTACCAATACCCCTACTTTCAAAATAATGAAATTGAAAAGATTGTTCCTGAACTTTTAGCCTTGAGGGTTATCAAGCCTAGCCAAAGCCATTTTTCTTCACCCGTGTTATTAGTACGAAAGGCAAATGATAGTTGGTGTATTTGTGTGGATTATACGGCCTTGACTCAAGAAACGATTAAGGATAAATACCCTATCCCTGTCATTGATGAGTTACTCGATAAATTACATGAGGCTCAAATTTTTTCAAAGCTATATTTGAGGTCAGGTTATCACCAAATATGTGTCCAGCTCGAGGATATTCCAAAAACTATCTTTAGGACACATGAAGGGCAGTATGAATTCCTAGTGATGCATTTTGGTCTAACTAATGCCCCTTCTACTTTTTAATGATTGATGAATGATCTTTTTAAACCTTACTTAAGGAGGTTTGTGTTGGCTTTTTTCGATGAAATTTTGGTCTATAATAGCTCCTTGGCTACTTGTTGTGATATTGATATATTAATAATTACATTAAAAGTAAATACTCACATTTCATAGACATTTTGATGATGACATTGTGTAATTTTTGTACAAGTTAATTGTCATATGGGATAAATACAATGAAAAATGAAATTGACTTATAAAATAAAGCAAGTGTGTGTGTGCACAATGTGTTAACAAAATAATGTGGAAAAAAAATAACACAAGATTTTTGTTAACGAAGTGGAAACTCAAGATGAGAAAAACCACTCCGGGGCAGCCAAACCCAGGATATCCACTATTCAGAAGATAAGACTAGTTACAAGATAGTAGCACTCACATACCCCTGATGCAGTGGTCGTACCTTGCACTCTAATGTGTAGCCTAACACGAACGCCTCTTAACTAGGTCTCTTACCTGAATGGGTCTTCAATGGAATCCTTTACCTTAGGGCCGACCCCTAAGATAGACTTCAGTTTAAGTGCAGCAACAACACACACATCAACGGCTTCAGAGAGATCAACTCAGCTCAATAACCTCACAATATAGCTCTTTAATCACTAGTGGAATTCAATACCGAATTCTTACAATTCTCAAGCACAGGGGCCTCTATTTATAGGCTAAGGACTCAAATGAGCGTTTGGCTTGATAAAGCTGGGCGCTGTCCGGACGGTGGTCATAAGCCGTCCGGACGGACAACTGTACGATCGAAATTCTGAGAATTTCGCTAAAAATCTTTCATGTTTGAGAGCCGCGTCCGGACGGTGAGGCACTGTCGTCCGGACGGTCGCACGTCCACTGCACGTAATTTCCATATAGAGGCTCTGCGTGTCCGGACCAGGAGGATGGGCGTTTGGACGGTCAATCTGATGCACTCAATTTCCATATTTGATGCACGCGCGTCAGGACCATGTTGACTGTCGTCCGAACGTCTAGATTTGAATTGCGATACTTGCCTTATGGATGAGCGCGTTCGGATGAGAATCCACGTCGTCCGGACGGTTGCAGGAATCTTCCCATATCTGTGTTTGGAAAGAAATCCTGAAGCTTGATCGAACACTGAGGGTCGTCCAGACGTATGCAAGTTGGAGCAGTTCGAAGCTTCTCGACACAGAGGAAGGTCCGGACGGGAATCCTCGTCGTTCGGACGGATGATGCTTTAGTTTGATGTGCGTCTAGACGGTATGTCACGTCGTTCGGATGGCTGGAGCTTTGGACAGCTGGATGTCCGAACGGTATGACACGTCATCCGGACGACTGGCAAGGAACCATATTTTTTTAATTGCAAACTGTGCAGAATCTTCTGGAATACTTCTGAATAGCGGAATCATTGTTAAAAAGCATCTTTACAAAGAAGTGATTTTGTCCAACAGAATGTGGCCAATTAGAAACTAACATACAATTTAGCTCCCAAGCTACCACCCTTTCTCTGGATGGCCCCCCAAACTACCAGTACTTGCAGTCTGGCCCCCCAAACTACCAATTGCTTAATTTTTAGTCCCATCTGTCACTTTGTGCTGTCTAAGCGGACGAAAACTGAGTCATGTGCACGACACATGACTCTTTTATCCCTAAAGCCCAAAAACACCCCTCTTCCCTACACGTTGACATTCATCTGGTTATGGGACTCAAGTTGGTATCATTTTTTTTTCTCAAAGTTTATCAATCTCTTGTCGTGCACGTTAGTGCTGGGATGGGGAGATAGGTACTACAAAGGTGACGACGGCAAGTTGAAGGGGAATGGGGAAAACGACGACGTCGTTGGTAGCCGAGCAGGAGCATAGGAAGAAGGTTCTGCGGGAGTTGAACTTCCTGATCTTGGGGTCGGCGGCACTGGCGACGAATGAAGAGATGGACAAGGAGGTCACCTAGACAGAGTGCTTCTTCTTGGTGTCGATGACCCAGTCGTTTGTGAACAGTGGGGGACTCGCCGAGCAGGTATTCTTCAGCTCTTGTTCGGTCTGGGTGACCTCCGTGCCGACGAATGCTTCTTCTTGTTCGTCTCGTTCGCCTCTGTCAAAAATTGGGTTTGACCTGAAATGTAGGAGCTCCTTTGCTCTTCCCAAATTCTATATGTTGTGGCCACTGCTACCCTTTGAATGATAGTATGTTGCTGATGAGTTAGTATGCCGCATGCTCGTGGTGCGAATGTACTGTGCATTGCGAATGGATGTGTGGCGTGCTATGTGCGGAAAGTAATCTATGCATGCACAGCCTCACACACAGATCATTGTGAGTGTGCTGTGAGCACAAGTAACAACTGCACGAGTATGGGCACACAAGCATGTAGGCAATGCAGATTGTGCTATGTGGGCATCAATGTCAGTTAGTGAGTGTTGTAGGCTGTAGCCAGTTACAAAAGCTCTTGGACAAGTCATGCATGCTCCAACGCATGTGACTGGCATCCCGTGGAAAAGCAGTTATCAATAGTTATTTGTAATAACTGGACAAGCATAAGACTAGCAGTAAGGCATTGAGACAATCCATGAATGCAGTTATAAGACATGGCAATCTTACTTGTCTTGCTCCCAGACATTGAGGGGCAGTTACTCGATAAGAAATTGCCCAAGGATGAGAAATCTTTGTATCCAGATTCTAGTGTGTAAAACAGAATGTGAAGTGTGCTAGCCTCTATTATATGTGGAAAAATATTGTAAGCGTTGGTGGCAAGATGATTGAGGACTTGAGGTTTGCAAGGTAACAATAGTAACATTTTGCAGAATCTATTCAACTAAGCAGAGCTACAAATCCAATTGACAATGACCTATTTTGCTAACTAACCATAATTTGAAAACTTCGTAGCACCAACATGCAGCTGCCACTCAAATGAGTTGAAGAGTTGAACCTTAAAACTTTGCATTACCAAAGGAGGCAACATAATATGCTGAATCATGGACATTATAGCACTTTTACATGTAATCATCTAGTTTGGCAAATCAAAATCTTACAAAAACAAAACTCCAAAGTGAGTCAAGCCTACATCCAATTATATGAAAAAATCTTGATTGGAAATTACTCAAGTTCCATATCTCTAACTGGTAATGGACTCATCTGCAAGGTTCTACCATTTTACATGATGCAAGAAACCGCACAGAAGGCAAGGAAGGATCTGTAAGCCCACTGTTTCTCCACGCATTCACACAAGCTACCTCACCGAGGAACAAGAACTTCATTGCTATGGCTACGAGGAGAACCAGTCTGAATTTTTGCCATATAGAGTTGTTTGACC
Source organism: Alnus glutinosa (assembly GCF_958979055.1). Classification (NCBI taxonomy): domain Eukaryota; kingdom Viridiplantae; phylum Streptophyta; class Magnoliopsida; order Fagales; family Betulaceae; genus Alnus; species Alnus glutinosa. Next base: position 20,557,002 of record NC_084893.1, on the reverse strand, counting down.
TCGTGAAAAAGGAGTTCAATGAGCTAACTCGTCCCGTGTTGCCCCACACTCACCACTTGAACCCGTTCATCTTGTCCGATTCGAGCCGGGTCGGCTACCACCGGTGTAGAGGCGTAGGGAATGGAAGAGCATGCAATATCCTACCATGGACAATCCTAGAAATAGTCATGGAAGATCGGTCGAGAACAAGAGAAAAGCACGAGACCGTCTCCTTCGAGAACATCTCAGTTATTGTTTCTAAGGACAGTTTTGAAATTTCAAAGTGTATTTTCGAGCTTTTGGGCTAAACGTGCACGTGACTCAGTTTCCATTCACTTAGACAGCATAAACTAACGGAGGAGACCAAAAAATAAGCAATTGGTAGTTTGGAAGTCAAACTGCAAGCATTGATAGTTTGGAGGGTCATCCGGAGAATGGGTAGTAGTTTGGTGGGCTAAATTGTATTTATCCATTGTCATATCTAATGCGGATTTGAATATAAAATTTATTTTTACTCAAATCTTCATATATGAACACCACTCTTCTTGAGATCTCGTTATTGATGAGATCGTATTGAGATCTTGATGGTGCTAAGCTTTTGTTCAGAACTGATGACTAATTTTATTTGGACTATATGTGTGTGTAATGACTACTAAATAATGATCTTGGGATCTAAATAACAATAAAAGGTTGTCATTTATGATTGATGTCACATGCACTAGTCTACTGTTTATTGGGAAAAAAGTAATTAATTATAAATATTTTTTTATTAAAAAAAATCAAAAGAAAAAATGTAATTAAATATAAAAATACAATTAACGAATTTGACTTAGGTATCGTAAAAAATTACAGCATGTGTTGTAATTTTCTTCTGTAGTTAGATTTAATTTTAAGTTTCTTACATAACAACATCAACCGAAATCACTGATTGTTGGGAAATAAATAGAATACGTATAATTACCCGATTTGGGTAGTATATCAAACAATAAACACGTTTATGTTTTATTATTCTTTTCAACTTCTTTCAACTCCACTCCCCCTGAGGCGGCTCTTTTATTGGTTTGCATTGGGGTGTAATTGGTCAAATGCATCTTAATAATAGATTTGAGCCAAATAATCAATAACTGAATATAAAACTAAAACACATGTGATGTAGATTTTTTTACAACACTTAGAGCCTGTTTGAGATTATGTTAAAGTGTTTTTAGTATATAAAAATTCGTACCAAGCAAAAATTGGTCTGTTTGGTAAAAAAAACTTTAAAAGCATTTTTTTTTTCTCTAAAAAAAGGCTCAAAATTGCGTTTGGGGAGAAGCTTGAAAATGAAGTTTTCTCTAAAAAGATCTTTCTAAAGACAAAAACTATATTTCTAAATGCAAAACATACTCTTAAGTCAAATCTATATTTATATTTTATGACACTAATAAAACTTATTGAATATGTCCGAAAAAGAAAAATCATGTTTTTTTTTTTTCTTTTTTTTTTTTGTGTGCATAACCTATATATGTTAAATACTTGATCAATGTCTCTTAAAAACATTGATTCACTCTATGATTTTTAATTGGTAATAAATATAGTTGATAACATTGGATAAAAAAAAATAAAAAATTTCTTATTCAATGTGTGAGGCAATAGTTATTTTTTTTTTTCTCTTCTCTCTCTCTCTCTCTCTCTCTCTATATATATATTTTAAAAATCTTGATATGGGTAAAGTTTATCGATTTTTAAACCTGTTTCTAACAATTTACTACACCTAGTAAATAAAAAGGTAAAACAATTTTTAATGTATCATACCAAATATTATAAATTTACTGATAGATTGATGGGAATAAGTATAATTACCAAATCAATAACTGCCTCCCCTCGCTTTCCACTCCCAAGGAACAACCGAATTGTGATTTATGACAATTACTAGCCCGATTTGTTAGTAATTTGAGCAAGTAATGTAAGATAGTGTATATGGGGCCCACTTGCCCAAATAAATTTTGGGCTACCCAGCTATCTAAGCAGGCAAGTAAATTCCATATAAACTTTTTAATATTATCTGCACAAATTTCTAGCAATTCAGACAGGTAATTTCCGTGGATTCTTGTATAAAACGAAATGGAATTTGACTTAGGTGTGGTAAAAATAAATTATAGCATATGTACTATATTTAATTTAATGAACTAACTTTAATTTCTCTCTCTCATAAAAAACTTGAAATTAAGAGAAATGCTAGACATCCCAATATATATATATATATATTTTTTCAAAAGTTGGTTCCCAAATGATGTGTCACAATCCCATGAGATTGTAGCACATTTCTCAAAATGATAGATCACATGAGATTGTGACACATCATTTGGGAACCAACTTTTGGAAAAAAAAAATTTGGGATGTCTAGCATTTCCCTGAAATTAAATCTAAATTACAGAAGAAAATTACAACACATGCACATGCTGTAATTTTTTACGATACCTAAGCCAAATCCGTTAATTGTATTTTTATATTTAATTACATTGTTTTTTTTTTGTTTTTTTTTTTTTATAAAAAAATATTTATAATTAATTACATTTTTCTTATGAACAGTAAACTAGTGCTGTGGCATCAATCATAAAAGACAATCTTTCATTGTTATTTAGATCCCAATACCATTATTTAGTAGCCATTACACACACATATATATAGTTCAAATAAAATTAGTTATCAGTTCTAAACAAAAGCTTAATACCATCAAGATCTCAATATGATCTCATCAATAACAAGATCTCAAAAAGAGTGATGGTCATATATAAAGATTTGAGCAAAACGAAATTAAATATTCAATCCGCATTAGATATGCCAATTAACTTGTACAAAAATTGCACAATCCCATCATCAAAATGTCTATGAAATGTGAGTATTTACTTTTAATATAGTTGTTAATATATAAAGATCACAACAAGTAGCTAAGGAGCTACTATAGACCAAAATGTCATCGAAAAAAGCCAACACAAACCTAATGAAGTAAGGTTTAAAAAGATTATTCTGTAACAGTCCATTAGTTAGATAGTTAGATAGGGCTGTGAAGTAGTTAGTAGTTTTGTTAGTTGTATTCTTAAATTGTATAAAAGAGAGGGAAAGGGCTAAGGATAGGCATTCTGATTTGTACTCTTGTTCATTGTGAACTTTGGAGTTCCATGGCTTCTCGAATTGCCATAAACTTGAAGATTAGCAATCTCGAATTGGCCCTTTCAATAAAATTCCCTCTTTTCTCTTCATTTCATCCTTCTTTTCTTCATTAAATTCCTAAAAGATCAAGAGAACTATTACAAGTGGTATCGGAGTCCATGATTCTCATTCACGCATATGAAAACTAGGTCTACAAGTATGACGGATGAGATGTAGGGGTCGAAAGAGTTCAAAGATTTTGTAGAACAAAGTTAACAACATGCAGTCAGAAATGATTCAGATACAGACTGAATTGTGTACGATGGTGAAGCAACTCCAAATTGACTTCTTGAAGTTCTCTGAGGAAGATAGAAATCCTAATGGCAAGCAGCCCGGAGGGGGAAATTCCTAAAAAATCAAGAGAACTATTACACATTTATTAATAATTAGAAAGTAGAAGGGGCATTAGTGAGACCAAAATGCATAGTTTTGAAATATCCTTAGGCTGAACACATATTTGGTGATAACCCAACCTCAAATCTAGCTTTGAAAAAATTTAAGCCCCATGAAATTCATCAATGATAGGGATAGGGTATTTATCCTTAATCGTTTCTAGAGTCAAGACCCTATAATCCACACAAATATGCCAACTACCATTTGCCTTTCGTACTAACAATACGGGTGAAGAGAAACGGTTTTGGCTAGGCTTGATAACCCTCAAGGCTAAAAGATCATGACAATCTTTTCAATTTCATTCTTTTGAAAGTAAAGGCATTGGTCAGGTCAAACAATGATAAGTTGTGTCCATTTAAGCCTAATGTGATGGTCATGGCTCCTAGGAGGAGTTAATTCCCTAAGGTTCATCAAAAACTAACTGAAACTCAGCTACTAAGTTGCAACCATAGGCCTTTGTTTCCAAAATTGTAAGGTTTGAGAAAATGGTCGCCATCATCCACAATGAGGGAGTTAATCCATATAGAAGTAAGGAATGACCATATAGACTATATTTCAGAAACATAAGGGAGAAATCCCACAAGATTGGACTAAGAGTTCTTAACCATTCCATACCCAAAACAATATCACAACCCCCTAAAGTAATAACATAAAACTCTGTGATGATTGTATTATCTTGCACCTTTAGGGTTACCAAATTTCACTTCCCTCCACTTTGAATTTTAGAGCTAGTTGTCACCTACACTTGGGAGGTTAATTGTAGATATACTAGTTAAAGGAATTGGTTTCAGCAAGTTAGGGTTAAGGAAGTTGTGAGTACTCCCGGAATCGATCATAATTACCACCTGCGTCCTGTTGATTAAACCTTCTAACCTCATAATAAACTTCAATTTTTTCCTTCATCGGTCGCTCAATCTTGGTCATCAGGTAAAGTTTATGGGCTTTACATTTATGAAAAGGTTTCCATTTCTCTTCACAATTGTAACATAATTATTTCTCTCTTCTTTCCCTCACCTGAAATGGTGATATTTTTTGAACAGGTATGGTGGCTGAATGTTTAGTGTTTGGGAGGGTTAAGGTCCGTCAGTATCTGGTCAACATTAGTGTTGACAACATGCTGCTGGGAAATGGCATCCTGAGATTCTTTCAAGGATTCAGACATCTGAAACATACGGGTGCCTTCAACCATTGATTTTTTTTTTTTTTTTTGAGGTTTTTGAAATTAAGAGATGAAGAATCGTTGGCTCTGGATACCAAACGTAATGTTTTTTTTTTTTTTTTTTTTTTTTTTCTGGTTTTAGAGATGATTTTGAAATGTAAAAGAGATGATGATGTCTGAATAATACTGAAACAATGTATTGAAAAGATAAGGAGCAATTCGAGATGCTCAATCTCCAGAGATTAATCACTACAATATTCTGATATGTTCACTCTTCCTGTTGATGCCCTTGATATAGGCTTAATTCTATTAGAATATTCTAGTAGAATTGTAGCTACTCTACCCATATAGATGTTTAACTTAACGTAATAATTACAATTGAAACACAAGCTTGCAAAGCAATACAAAACGCAATAGATTAGAAGTAAAACGTAAGCTTACTAAAATGTAAAGAAAGTAATATGAAACACAATAACAAAATATAAATGTCAGCTAGTTGTCTAAAGCTTCTCGAGCCTTCCGCCTGACTTGGGACATGTGTAGACCATGATGTGATTGACCAAACAACCCAGAGTTCCATCTTCAGTCTGACCAAGTTACACGCACCTTATTCCTTTATACTTCTGCCATAGTTCACGATCTATGATCTACCTCTGCTATCAGTCCATACCCATAACACAAGTCACATTGATTTTTGAGATCTTAATGTTCTAAGAAAATGCCAATATCAGCATGCAGTTAACAAAAAAAATATTTACATTTAAAAAAAGTAGTTAAGACTTTTGATTTCTTTAGGGGCCGGAAACTCGTTGGACTCGATGGCGGCCGGTAGCGGTGAACATATGCCTCTTGGACATTGTTTTTCTTCAACCGATTTTTTTTTTCCTCACATGCCAAGAAATGGCTAAAAATGAGGCCAACTATAGGCCTGGGTCCTCAAACTTCAACGACTTGGCCAACATCAATTACTATGACCAGAACTTGGACATCGACAACTTTTTTTTTGCCAACATCGACTACTATGGCTGGAATTGCGCCAACTATGAGACTTAATTGAGCCACATGGGCTAAAAGATGGAGCATGTGTATTAAACTTTATCTCAAAGGCCAGAGATAGGGCCATTGAGCCAAGAAGAGAGGCCTCTTGTTTTTTTTTTTTGGACGATAACAGACAACATACAACTGTATAAGGAGAAAAAGCTATTGCACACCTTTTTTGAAACTAAGAGATGTGTAGAGAAGAGGACAAAGTTGAGAGAATTTGGAAAAACTCTGGTTGGTATCTGGGTGGTTGCTGTCAAGGACATTTGGTGTAATGAGTATATTAGGTTAATGGGCCTTTGGCCTTGGTAGCTTAGTAGGCCTTTGAGTTGTAATGGGTCTTCCATATTATAGTTGGTATGATCCATAGGTTTATGGTTTTGGTTGGTAGTTGTAAAGGTCTTTATAAAGAAGACAAAGAAATGTATTAGGCATTGAAGTTGTATTTAGTTTTACATTGTTAAGGAGGTGGAGTACCTCGAAACCCTCATGTAGGCCAGGCACCTCGAATGACTATTTCAGAATAGATTTCATACAATTCATCCCTTTTTCCATTCATTCACCTTCATTCATCTCCGTAAATCCCTTAGAGATTAATAGGTCTCTTACAAGTGGTATCAAAGCCCACGACTCTTAACCATTTCAAGAAAACGCGTTCAACAATGCCGGAGAATAATTAGATTGATCAATTCCACGAGTTCCTGCTCTCCTCAATATGCAGGTGGAGGTCAATTCTTTAAAAGACGTAATGAAACAAGTTTAAACAGAGTTAGTGAAGAAGAAGCAGGAATTGTTGACAACAACAAACAAGAATAAGAATCAACAAGATCAAAATGCTACTCATAGCCATATGATGAACAACATGAATGTGGGTGGTCAACCTTGGCAATATGGAAACAGTTTAGGAGAGGGTTTTCACACAAGAACTCTTCGGCTGGAATTTCCAAGATTTGGTGGTGATGATCTAGAAACGTGGCATTACAAAGCATCACGATTCTTTAACTACTACAATATTCCTGATCAACCAAGATTTACAATTACTGGCATTCATATGGAAGGTAAAACCCTTATTTGGTTTCAAGCATTATGTGCTAGTAATGGTCTTTCTACTTGGTATGAATTTCTTAGAGCTATTCAAGCAAGATTTTCGCAAGAGTTGCAGAAACAATAGAAGGTAGAGACCCAAGAAAAATTCAACAAAGGAGTAGAGGAGTGATAAGTCTTGAATTATTCGATTCAAGACCCCTTAATTTACGTTTGTTAAACCTAGTTCGTATTGTATATATAAAGTTTTGTTTTATGTCTTATTTTCAGGTCTTAATTGAAATCTAATTCAAAACACTTGAATTAGACTTGGAAATACATCAAGGGTATTTTAGTCATTTCCAGAGTTCGAGATTGTTCCTGCGAGTTGAAGAATTGACCAAGGCAATTCGATCGATCGACTTTATAATCGATCGATCGAAGTTCATTAGTCGAAGAAAATTCGATCGAGCGAACCAGGACAAGCCCGACTGCGATCGAGCGAAATGCGATTGATCGACTTTATAATCGATCGATCGATTTCTTCGTCTTCCAGAAAATTAGATATTTCAAGATCTTTTGAATTATTTATGCAATTCAAATCATAAATTGGATTTTGTGAACAGAAATGGATTCCGACCAGCTCTGAATACTTGGCTAGAATTAATTCTTGATGGTCTTTTGTAAATCCAATTCTCTATATATATGAGATTAGGGATTTAGGTCTAGACATGCATCTTTTGGGGATTTCGGATTGCTAAGGTGTATCAATTTAATTTCTTGTATTTTTCATTTACTTTGATGCTACTCTTTGGACCGAAATCCAAAGAGCTTGTTTCCTTTGTTGTTTTTCCTTTAAATTTCATGTTCTAGCTTAGGTTTATTTCTTTCCTTGTAATCCGAATTTCTTAAGTTTTAATGTACTGTTTTAGTTCATTTTCTTATTGTTTCTTTACTGTTTTTCATAGATTTCGTGCTTAGATTAGATTCAATTATGTCTAGCTAAATTAGTTCTTAGGGTTTGATCAAAATCCTATCCAAAAACTATGAAGTGTTCTTGAGGCTCTTAGGATTTTCTAGATGTGTTTGATGATTGTGAAGGGCTAGAGGATCTCAAAACCCATGCTAAAAGGTTTTGTTTTCAAGATTCCAATCTAATTATTCATGAAAAAGAGTTAAACTTGTCTATGAGTTTTCTTAGATTTTTTGAGTAAAACCAACGTTCTTGAAAACAAGAACGATGTCTTTTGCAATGGTTCTTTTTGACATGATATGTGTTTACCTATTAGAGTCACCTTATAGGGTATACTAGGGAATACCGGTCATTTCACACCTTTGGTAGTGTAAACCGTTTTTCAATTATAGTGTAACTTTTACGTGATGCGATCGGTGTGAAACTAGATACCTTATCATTGTGGCCTAATTAGGGTTTTCATATATTGTGTATGCTTATTAGAATGTGTTCTAGAGTAGTAAGCTAGAAAGCATTAGTCACTCCACACCTTTGGTAGAGTAAATGTTTTTCAATTGTAGACTAATCTTTACGTGGAGTTGTTTAATGTGAAACTAGGTGCTCTAGGATTTCATCTTAACAAAAGTGTTTTCGTGTCGAGGTCGTCGTAATGGTTGACGCCCATTACGCGCTCATATCATGCATATTAGGAAGATCCATATAGACTTTAAGCATTTCATTGGTTGAGGATTGGACAAGATCAATACCCTAAGTTTCTTCTAAGTTTGCTTTCAATTTCCGCTTTCATTCCTTCACTTTATTGTTGTAGCTTCAATTCTACAACTTTACTTTGTTTTTATTTTTAAGTTAAGTTAAATACGCTATTTAGATATTCCATTATGCAAAACAACCAATAATCTATGTGGTTCGATCAGCCTTACTATAGTACAATCAATACGTACTATTGCGAGTGGTAAACTTATAAATTTAAAATCCACGTAGCTGGTTAGTCGGCTACCAAGGAGTGTGACCAAAAAATTCAAGAAAGCAAGAACGCAAACTTGTTGGAAGAAGAAGAAAACTGTAGTAGCTAAGATACTTCATGTCCACTAAAAGAAGAAGAGAAACTTCAACAATCAATAGAAGTTATTCCAAAAGAATTCAAGAATCAGGGTATGGAAAACAAAGAGGATAGAATGCAATTATGGGGTATGACTGTAACTCTTACTTACCAACCGTTTGACGAAATTTCCCAACCAGGTCAGATAGAGTTGCGTATCCCAAAATCTATAGGCATAATTAATGGTGTCTTCCTTGGGTGCGGCTACTGGGTTTTTGATCCAGGAGGAGAAAGAAAACTACAAGAAAGAGGAAGAAGAAATGGGGAAGAAAAGCAAGTGGAAAGAAAAGAGAAGATACTTGTGAAAGAGACGTTGCTTTATAGATTGGGCAGTTTGTGTGGTTTAACTTTCAAGGTGTATTGACAGATGGGCGCACAACAGTCAAAGCTTCACATTAAGATCAATCTTTTTTCTGAATTGGAGTGGAGTGTTAGGAGCAAAGTCCTCACGTCAGATTTCATTAGGCATGCGACGGGCGTTGTAGAAGGTTGAGTCTCGAGAAGGAAGCTGACAAAGTCTTAAATTGACCTGGCTGAATTTTCATGTTAGGTTTAACTTGGCTGAATTTTGATGCACGTGTTAAGCAAGCTTAAGATGAAGTGGCTGATTTATTTTGAACAAATTGCTGGCAACTGTTCGGCCTTTGAATTGCATTTGGGCTTTGGGCTGCATTTGCGTTTAAATAGGTATTCCCTTGTAATGGGCATCTCTCTTTTAATTGCACACCTTGTGGGTAAGGTGTCTTAAAGGAGAGGGTATTGTAACGAGTATATTAGGTTAATGAGCCTTTGGCCTTGGTAGCTTAGTGGGCCTTTGAGTTGTAATGGGTCTACTATATTATAGTTGGTATGATCCATAGGTTTATGGTTTTGGCTAGTAGTTGTAAATGTCTTTATAAAGAAGACAAAGAAATGTATTAGGCATTGAAGTTGTATTCAGTTTTACATTGTAAGGGAGGTGGAGTACCTCGAAACACTCATAGAGGCTGGGTACCTTGAATGCCTGTTTTCAGAATAGATTTCATACAATTCATCCCATTTTCCATTTATTCACCTTCGTTCATCTCCGTAAATCCCTAAAAGATTAATAGGTCTTTTACATCTGGGTACATGGAGCGGTAAGTCTAGGCTAGTGATGGTTGTACAACTGCTGTAGCGTGGGAGGCAGGTGGCAGCACCAGTGTATAAGGATCAAAAGGTGGAAGCAAGAGGATGGTTGTCGCCCACCCCATTTCGGTAAGAGCAGTGGTGCTATTGCTCATCACATTTTTCAGCAACTGCAGAGTTTAAACATCATTAATATCGACCCAAAGGGTGGGATGAGAATCACATCCGGTGGCTTGTGAAATCTTGACCAATTTGTTGGGCGGATTGTAGTTTAGTTACCCATTGAAAGGTGAAGGCTTTTCCTAAGAATAGGCCAACCTAAACTTGTGAGGATTATGTTGGGCGTTTTGTGTGTGTGGAGAAACAATGGTGAAGGTGATGTGTTTGATAAAATGTTTAAAAGAGCAACAAAGAGTAAGAACAACTCTTTTAAAGCTTCCTCAAGGCATTGCCTTAGCCCACAAGCCCACACGGGCAATGCTGCCACAAAGGGAGAAAAAAAAACGACTAAGTTTACAAAGGCGTTAGCCAATTAACTCTGATACCACATTAGATTTAAGACAACAATAGAGTTTTGGTTGTAATTGCTTTGCTGAGTATTGTTACTCAGTTCACTATTAATAAAGGTTTTAAGTAGAGTTGGAAAAAAACATCAAATACAAACTGACAAACAAATAACTTAAAAGACATGTTAATTACAAACAATCTAACGTGCAAATTCACAGCCTTGGGAACTGGGAAAAGGCATGCCCATGTTTCTTGTTGATAGCCAAATGTTTCCCTTGAAGTCCGGATGTCACACTCTCTTTAAAATATGGAAGCTTCAAGTTATGTTATCTCCCTTGATTTTTTTATTTTTTATTTTTTATTTCGGGTAATTTGAGTATATACTCTTTCCATATTTTTGGGTTTGAATAAATAAAAATAGAACAAGATTACAATATTATTATTAGTCATCATATATCGATATTTAATACATTGCCTTAAAGATTACTTTTCTGAAGAGAGGGTAACAATTTAAGATTACAATTCATAGTCCATACCGCTTTTTTATATTTAATATGAAAAAATCCTATATATCAAGAATGCAACATTACTATTTTTTTTTTCCTCTCTCTTTTGCTTAAGCGAAAAAAAACAACATAGATATTAGATACATTCAAGGACGGAACTGGGAAATTTTCTCGAGGGGGGCCAAAGCATAAAGACAATAACTTTGTAACTTAAAATCTTGCAGTAGTACTGAAGCTTATCTTCTTTCTGTATTTTTGTTTTTTTCTCAATTTTTTGGTGTTTCTTGATTGTTTGATTTTTTTTTTTTAATCGGATCTTATAAAATAAAAACCATTATAGTTATTAAATAACAATTAGATATATTGTAGTATGTAATCAATTAACTTAAGACCCTGTTTAATTTTTTGGTTTACTTGAAGTTCTTTTATTTTGGTTGTTTTGGTGCCTTAACTTAGTTGATACCCATATGATAATTTATTTCACCTTGTAAAATCATCAATTGACTTAAGACCCCGTTTGATTTCCGTAGAACACTTATGTAAATGGAAAAAAAAAAAAAAAAAATCTTTTGGTGTAAAATGTAAAAGCTTATGCTTTTTCGGAACTACGCCACTATGATATGTTTATTGGAGATTCTGAAATAATATTCATTAATACTTCAATATCAATAGAATTCCTCAAGATTAAGCTCTTCATGTCAAAAACAAATAATTAGAAAAAAAAAAAGGAAAAATAATCATGCAATTATCCTACCTCAATATGCACATAACAACTTATGGAATTTTCATATATTGATGCGTTGCTAAAAGGGCTAAGATTGGGTCTTTTTATAAGTTTTTAAATGAAATTTGGGTATTTATAGTAGGTCATAAAAGTTTGAGTCCATAAGGGCAAACTTAAATTTCTAGAGTCCCAATATATGTATATATATTGGTTAATGTTTGCTAATGTATTTGGGTATGTGTTTTGTATTTTTTTTTATTTGAAAAAGTATTTTATTGTGATATAAAGAAGAGAAGTTTTTTTAAAAGTGTATTCTAATGGGATCCACATATGAGAAAATGTTTTTTATAGAATGCACCTCCAAAAAAAATCCATGCTTTGTTTTGAGAAAATTCAAATAGATGTTGAGTTGACTCATTTCCCATAAAAAAAATTTAGCCATTGTTTGCCAAATTTATTTATTTATTTATTTATTTTATTTTTTTTTTTTTTCACTATGCATTTTCATACTTCTCATATTCATTAATAAACAATTCAAAATATAAAACATTTCATAAAATACATAACATTTTTTATAAAAAAAAATTCACACCTTGAACTAGTGCTTAACTTTTATAGGGGTAATAACGAGCTAACTTATTATTGATTTTTTAAAAAAAAAATAATAAAAATTTGAAAAGAAAAAGGAAAAAGAATTAGAGTGGCCGTGTAGCCATAATAAGTAGAGGAGAGAGGTGGTCGCATGACCACCTTGACCAAGACAGTGTGGTTCCATAGCCACCCCTCTCTTCCATTGAGGGTGGCAACACAACCACTCTTTTTTTAAAAAAATAAAAATATAAAACACAAAATATTTAAAATTGTCTTCACTTTTATGTCACATCAATATATATATATATTTATTTATTTCAAAACTCATTAACAAATGGAGATTAGTTTTCTCAATGCCTCAATCATGGATTAATATCCTATTTCTCAAATAAAAAATTGCTATCTTAGTTCCTTACGAGACGTGAAATAAATGGAAGTCTTCTAAGGTCACTTGCCTTGCTATACCCACGAAAGCAGATGAAACTTATGAAAGGTTTGTGTTGAGTGAAGCCTCTTTGATGAGCTGTCAATATCAAAACGTTCAAATGTTAAGGATGGGTCACAATCACAAATTAATTATTATAGACTACAGTACAGCTTTTTCTTTTTAGATCTAATTTCTTCATTTTCAAAGAAATAAAAAAAAAAAAATAAACAAAATATCTAAATTGGATAGCTTTAAGCCATTCGGTCATAACCTCCAACATAATATTTGTAAGAAAAATTTATTGTCTTCATTATCTTGCACGATTCTTGTCGTAGAACAGATCTGAAAGAAAATGACACTAAACATTTTTTTATATAATATAATTTTAAAGATACAAATAAAACCAATTTAATATGCCCAAAGAAACAAATCATGTTCTTTTTGGGTGAATTAAACACCACATAACCTATACAAGTTAGGTACTCGATCCATGTCTTCTAAAAACATTGATCCACTCATGATTTTTAATTGGTAAGATCGTTTTCATCTCCCTCCTTATTTTGCTAAAGTTCTTGATTTAGGGAGTCAATTTTTTTTTTTTTTTTTGACATGTCCATCCAAGAGGAGAGAGGGGGGATTCGAACTAGTGACCTCCGCTTCATGAGGCGTGGTACCCGGTCGATTGAGCTACCCCTTAGAGACTAGGGAGTCAAAATTCTAAAATGCCTATTTATGGCTCTCCAATTTGGGGAGTACTATTCACTCCCCAAATGTTAGAAAAAAAACAAAAACATTAAAGATTTGATCATTCTCTCTCAATTTTTTTTTTTCTTCAAAAGAAACTTTGATTGAGGTGAATGAAAATTGGAGAAGAAATTGTCTTATTTAACTAAATTAAGAGATTATGAAACCCACAGCCACATTCTCCTCTCCAAAAAAACCCCGCAGCCACATAAACTAAATTAAGAGATTATGAAATATTGTAAATTTTGTAGTAGATTGAAGAGAGTAAGTATAGTTATTAGTAACCAAATAAATAGCAAATAATTGACTCCCCTTGCTATCCCCTCATGGAATATGATTTATGACAATTAATTTGTTAGCAATTTGAACAGCTATATAAATGAGCATAAATGATATTTTAACACCTCTTACATATCTTATTTTTAAATTTACTATTGAATTAATGAAACTCACATTATGTCCCACACATTTAATGATGAATTTAAATTTTATATATATATATATATATATATATATATATATATATATATATATATATATATATAAGTGTAGATAAATCATTTTTCGTAAACGAGTCTACATTGAATTCACTTGTCTTAATAGGGTAACGTGGGATCAGGATCCCATACAATTTCTTTAAAATTGCAAATTCTCAAATTATGTGAATTTAAATCGTTTTATATATCGAATGTTATGAAAAATGCTACATATTAAAAATGTGACATGTTAACAATGAGAATTGAATATCTTTTTGTCAGGTTCCTACACTTTATGTCGTGTAAAAGTTTTGAGCAAAAAGCTGTATTTTAGTTTTGTAAAAAAGAAGCGTTTTTTCAAAAGTGAAGAAAAAATCTTTTAGAATGAATTTTGTTTTTGATTGTCTTAATAACATATCAAATCTTTAAAATGTAAAATTTTTTACGTCGTTCGATGTTAAAAAAGAAAGAAAAAAAAAATAAAAATGGACGAAATTCACATTTGTTTGGGGACTCTCAACTCTCAAGGAACAAACATGGGCCAACCACCACGTGTATTATTGAGCAATCATCACGTGATATTATATAGTAACTCTTTGTCTCTCCGGTTTTTATTTCACATTCCAACTTAAAAACCCACCGCAAAACGCTCTCTCTGAAGCTTTCTTTTACCATTTTTTTTTTTTTTTTTTTCTTTTACACACCGTAAACTCTTAAATCCGCGCTACCTTCCCAAACCTTTGACTTGGCGTCTCAATGAAGCTTCCGTTCCTCTGAGCTCTCCTTCCAATCTCGCTCTCTAGAAGCTGTGATTTCGTCTGCGTGACAGAAACGGAATGGGCTGTGCTGGATCCTCACAGACCAATGGCGACGGTGCGGTCACTTTTTCATCTCTCTCTCTCTCTTTCTCTGATTTCTTTGTTACCAACTCTTTCCCCCCTTCTGTTTGGTTGCCGAGAAAACTCTCTAGGAAAAGGAGTTGAAATAAATTCTCTTCGCAATTAATAGATACAGCCATAATAAGCTGAAAACTAAGTCGAATAGTTACATTTCATAGAATTGCAGTTTTGAAAATTATAGTTAGTTTCTTAGCAAGCAATCGGAGCATCTCTTTTTCCAATGGATGTAAATTTATGTCCTGTACTGCTGTGCTGATTTTTAGCTTGCGAATTGCTTGGTTCTGTACATTCGTTGCGTTTTCATATTAATATTGTATCCACAATCTACAAATTTGATAAACTCAAGGCCTAACACTTCATATTAATAATTTTGGGTAACCTAAATAGTCATATACGTTTAGTCACAACCAATTCACTCAATCGCATACCACAGGAATATGCGGGGACATTACAATTTGTATCGAAGTTTTTGAAGTACAGATGTTTGCATGAATGTGGCAATGACATTTTTCATAAGTTGCAAGAGAGTAGGCACTGCCACAATGTTTAAACCTTTTTTAATGAGATCGACGTAGACTAGTATTGCTCTTTTGTATAGGAGCTGGTGAACATGGCATCTCCTTTCAAGTATATGTCATTCCCCATCTAGACACACGCAACATAAAGTCCAGTTGGACTAGTAACAATCACATATTTAAGAAATGTCTGGTTAATTGAAGTGCTCCAAGTTATTTATTTGATGAGAATCAATAGCTCTAGTTAATAGTTTCAACTGTTGTGTGTGCTATCAGATTGACAGCTTGAATCCTGACTAATATGTTGATATGTTAAACATAAATCATAATGCTGACTGATATTTTAATGTAATAATTGGAACTTTTAATTGAAACAGGGACTGTGAAAAAGATCCGGAAGCCAAAACCTTGGAAGCATCCTCAGCCAATAACAAAGACTCAGCTCATGCAGATGCGAGACGAGTTCTGGGACACTGCTCCTCACTATGGTGGCAGGAAAGGTAGTATTGCTTCAAAATGTATGGTTACTAAAGATCTTTTTTGAAAGCTTTTGCAATTATCTAAGGTTAGCGTGCCCAACAATATAAATATAAGAAAGAATAAGGTTGAAATCTCTTGTTTGATAAACAAGCAACTTTTTCATGTTTTGCTAAACTATTGTAAACTTTACATGAGGGATATTAACGAAAGAAATTACGAAACCCAGCATATAACATCAATGAAACATGCTACCACTACAGATGCAAAATCCCATTTGGGGAAAGTTATGGCAAGAATCCCAAGAAACCTTTACCATGTCTTTGGGATATAATCTTTTTTCCCTTTTGACCATTGAGATAGCACTACAGATTACAGTATCAGGACAAGCATTATATCTTGGAACTCAATCACCTACCACTAGGGCGTGTTTTATTAATACATGTTGAGAATTAGAAGAGTGACAGAAACCTTTATCAGAAAAAGTGGGAAACTGTTCTCTATTGCTTTATACACACAAAAAAGTTGAATATAGGAGTTGATTAGAGAAGGGCTTCTTGTTGGTCTGTCTGTGTGTTGATCCTCAGATCAGTCACGGTCTCTCTCCTTTTGCTGCTTTTTGTTCTTTTAGTCATTCATCTATATTCATTAACATGCCTTATAAGAGGCTAGTTATGGGAAAACACAATTAGAGTTGTGTTTTGTGTTGTATGCTTTATATGTAATGGAACCCCTACCTTCATGGTCTCCAAATTAATCTGTCAGGCAATGGTCATTGTAGATATTCATACACAATCGAATATTATCTCCACAAAGCTTATAAAAACTATAAAGTACTCAAAAATTTCAGTTGAGCAGCTCAGCATATGTTATAGCTCTCTTACTAAGAAATTGTTTTCTTGGTTTGCTAGAGTTTTGGGTTTCCAAACAGCTCCTAATATCTATTGGCAACACATATCAGCCAATATTTGCTATGGATTTTTTTTTTTATTTTTTTCAAATACATGTGGCACCTCAAAAAGTTAGTCCCACATTGGTTCCTTATTAGGTGAGACTGGGCTTTACAAGTAATTCTAGGGAGCTCCAATTATAACTTGACTAATCCTTTTGGAGTGATAGCATATCGGCCAGTGCTTTTTTCTGGATCTTTAAAAATAGTATTAAGAGTAACCTAGAAACACCATGTAGCATTGAGGCACTACATGACATAAGCTTAGGGATTTGAGTGGGGGAGATTGTGACACCCTACAAAGTTTGTCTCACATTGGGTCGGTGGATTGTCCACATTGAGTGAGTGAAATGTTAAAGTACTCATGGGTGCTAAGTTCAATATTGATTCCTTACTAAGTGAGACTGAGTTTGATAAGTGATTCGTGGGAACTCCACTTATAACTTGACTAGTTTTTTTAGAGTAATAGCGTAAATGTGGCTAACGCTTTCTTTAGGTCATTACACAACAAATACTTGGTGCTTATTAACTAGGCATTTTGCTTTGGTCATTTAATATTTACTTGAGATCCTCTGTTCATATTTGGCATGACTTGTTGCTATGCATTCCATTGACTACCAAAAATTAAATTTCAAAAGCTACTATTATGGTTCTTAATAGGTTTTTTAGGACACGATCATTGGGTTGTCTCAAAGTTTTAAGTCTTATAGAGTTAAAGATATGTATTTCAAGTGTAGGGACTATCACTTTTATAAGGGGTCAACATCTAATGTCTCTTGCACTGAGAAGTATCTTATTGACTTTAAGCATGGATTCAACATCTTATAGAAGGACTAATTTGTCTGTTTTAGTCAAGGAGGGAGTCCATACTAATTCTGTATAAAGGAGGAAAAAAAAATAGAAAAAGAAAAGATTGATGGCCAAACATTCCTACAAACAATCATATTCTTTACTTTAGTCTTGTGATTCACAAGGATGATATGAGAATGATGATGAGAACGTAGAGGAATTAACTAGTTTGATCAGCATGTCTATTAAAAAGAGAAGTCCATGGAGATGGTTTGCTCATTTGCAATGTAGATCAATTAATATGGCAAATGAGTGATTTGGTTTGATCTGATTCTGATTTGATATATTCTCTCCTGGTTTTTTGCTATAACAACCCATATTAGATTGATTATGAAGCCAACATTGTGTTACAGAGAAGTCAAATTGAGAGTAGTTACAACTATATTCATATTGTTGATGGGAAAAGAAGGTGCAACTGTTTTCATAAGTTCTCAATGAGCCTCATTGAGAACTTATGGGACATATTGCCAATATTCATGTGGCAATTGGCACTATAGATCAATAGGTAGTCAATTTATTCTTAACACTCTGACATGGTTATTTCTATTGATAAGCAAATGCTTTTTTTTTTTTTTTCCTTTGTGATAGTAATTGTCCTTAATCTTTTGGCTATTAAATACAAATATCTATTGGAGAAGACTATGAACCATAGAATTCTCCGAACTACAGCCATTTTGCTTTGATATAAACCTATAAGTGAAAGAGGAGTAATGATCTGCTTTGTTGTAAAGTTCCTGTGATTTTCTGATGACCTTGTATTGTTACCAAAAAATACCTCTCTTCTACAAGCTTCTGTAACATATTCATCTGAAATGTAATTATCGTTTTCCTGGGCACTAGAGATTTGGGATGCACTTCGAGCTGCTGCTGAAGCTGATTTAACCCTTGCACAAGCGATTGTGGACAGTGCAGGGGTCATAGTTCAGAGTGCTGATTTAACAATTTGCTATGATGAAAGAGGTACCTAATCTACGTTGCTTCCCTTTCTAATAATAACTTCTCCTATACAAATCCCATTGGGCCATGTGAAGAACTTTTCTACAAAAGGAAATACATGGCCACTTGAACCAAATAGTAACTTTTGTCAGAGGGATCGGTACCTTTTTCTAATATGGCGTGTCCTGGCTTTTCATGTTGAAAGCTGATTCAGTGAGTTTTTTCATGTAAATTTTCTTTTATATTTATTTTCTCTTAGTAAGAAGTCTTGCTATCCTGGCCTTCAAAACTTACTGCAGGTGCCAAATATGAACTACCCAAATATGTTTTGAGTGAGCCGACCAACTTGATTCGAGACAGTTAACACTGGAGAGGATACATAGCACCATTCGTGCACAGAGATTCAATGTAAATCATGTATATTTTTCAGCATTCTGTTTCATATCTTTCACCATGTAAACTTTTATGCCTTTCCATTTGCATTCACTTTGGACTGCTCTTAGTTTTGCTGTAAGTTTCTTTGTTTAATTGAATGAGAACGCAACATCTATTTGGATTTATTGCCAAACTAGGTGTTTTCTTTTCTCTTCTATGATATGTAAAAATACACTGGGTCAATGGGTGGTTGTATTGATTGGTTTATCATATCCTCTACTTGAACCCCGCTCTGGGTAAAAACAATCATACTGCATGTTAAATTATATTTTAGCACCCTTCTCTGCTTCTTAACTCTCACTCCTGCGTCCAAGCAAATTTCTCAGAGGAACCAAGACTTGTCTGGATCAAGTATCTTTGAACAGATTATTGACTAATTTCAGTCCTTAGACCATACCATGTTGAAAGAATCTTTTGATATCTTTTGACATATGTTGAAAGTATAGTGAATATTGTCACAATCGATTCGTTTCAGGTTTCTTTTCTATTCTTGCCATATATCTGGTTGAGTGGAGATCAAGAACCATACCATCCACAATTTTATCACTTTTTGTGATCCAGGACGAGCCCTAAGGACCATGCTGTGCTGCACTTTTTCAGTGTAACATGACGTTATTATGTTAGCCCTGATTTTATTTGTCACAACCTAGGTATGTTTCTCCTTTTTGATGGTGGAGGTGTTGAGTTCAACTAGTTATGATAGAAATCTGTGGAGTATATATAAAGTTGACATAATCTTGAAAGCCTAGTGAATAGTATCAAGAGTCACCATCATTACATTTAAGGTTTCCTCAATACTTCTCGTTGTCACCATCATTATATTCAGGTTTCCTTTCTATGCTTGCCAATTATCTGGTCCATTGGAGATCGCAATGTTCGTGGTCCAGGAAGCGCACTAAGGATCACGTTGAGTCAAGTGGGGCTTTTCATTCTCGTATGAAGTGATTAGGTTAGCTTTAGTATCATTTATCATAACCTAGAGAAAATGCCCTAAAAATATGAGTCAAAATTATAATGGAAGCCTTTTGAAATCATTTATATAGTCTAGTTTTATCTACTATACACTTAAGACGTGTATAATTTTATGGATCTTTCTTTCTGTTTATAATATAAATAACATATGAAAAATTTCACTTACTCTCGAACTATCATGAATTTTGTAATCGTTACTTTAAATTATTAAAATTTGCAATGTTGATTTTCATGTTTCAGCCCTTTTTAATTTTTCTCATCTATTAAGATTTTTTGTTATTTTTTTTAAATACACCAAACTAAACATTTGATGACCCACGACCAGGCCGTTTCTAAGGGCAAATTATATAAGGGTATAGGAGACATTTTATCGGTTAGTCGTTTGATTTAATGCAAAATCTTAACAGTAAATGTGAAATTAAAAGGGGCTTAAACTTGGAAACTCGACATTGCAAATTTTGATAATTTGAGGCTATGATTGCAAAACCCTTGACAGTTTGGAGGGGGGTAGGTTAAGTTTTCCTAATGAGAAATACTATTTAATAGATTGCTATATGACTATTATACAATTAGGATGATCTAGCAGTAAAAATCAACCATTGATTTTTCTTTTTATAAAGCCGTTGTTGATTAAAAGGTTAATTTTCGTTGTCGCATCATTCTAGTTGTTTGGAAGACGTATATCAGTCTACTAAATAAGATTACATTTGAACTGCTACGAAAAACACCATTATATTTCAAAGTAGCGCATGGTGATTTTAAAAGTCACATTAGTTTATGGGGATATTGGGTGACCTTTAGAATTACTCAAACGGCTGGGATGACGTAATAGTGAAAATTAGCCATTGATTTTTCTTTTTTACAAGCCCTTGCTAATCTAAAGTTAATTTTCAATGATGTCTACGACATCATTCCAATTATACATCAATTGTATAGTAGTATGCTAAAAATGAAACCCCATTATCAAGTACCAATATAGGTGAGTGTTATTTGTGAATGAGATGTGTTTGATTTAATGCAAAATCTTAACAGTAAAGGTGAAATTAAAAGGGGCTTAAACTTGGAAACTCGACATTGCAAATTTTGATAATTTGAGGCTATGATTGCAAAACCCTTGACAGTTTGGAGGGGGGTAGGTTAAGTTTTCCTAATGAGAAATACTATTTAATAGATTGCTATATGACTATTATACAATTAGGATGATCTAGCAGTAAAAATCAACCATTGATTTTTCTTTTTATAAAGCCGTTGTTGATTAAAAGGTTAATTTTCGTTGTCGCATCATTCTAGTTGTTTGGAAGACGTATATCAGTCTACTAAATAAGATTACATTTGGACTGCTACGAAAAAACACCATTATATTTCAAAGTAGCGCATGTTGATTTTAAAAGTCACATTAGTTTTTGGGGACATGGGGTGACCTTTAGAATTACTCAAACGACTGGGATGACATAATAGTGAAAATTAGCCATTGATTTTTCTTTTTTACAAGCCCTTGCTGATCTAAAGCTAATTTTCAATAATGTCTACGACATCATTCCAATTATACATCAATCGTATAGTAGTATGCTAAAAATGAAACCCCATTATCAAATATATATGCCAATATGGGTGAGTGTTATTTGTGAATGAGATGTGTTTGATGTCATAGATTTTGTAATCGTTCCTTTAAATTATTAAAATTTGCAATATTGATATTCCATGTTTCAACCCTTTTTAATTTTTCTTATCTGTTAAGATTTTTGTAAATCTTAACAGAGGATGCCAAAATAATCAAAATATTCTTGTTTTTATTTTTTATTTTATTTTTTAAAATACACCAAACTAAACATTTGATGACCCACGACCAGACAGTTCATTGTTTTTTTTTTTTTTTTTTTTTTTAAAAAAAAAAAAAAAAGAATTCTAAGGGCAAATTATACAAGGGTATAAGAGACATTTTACCGGTTAGTCGTTTGATTTAAAGCAAAATCTTAACAGTAAAGGTGAAATTAAAAGGCTTAAACTTGAAAACCTGACATTATAAATTTTAATAATTCGAGGTTATGATTGCAACACCTTTAACAGTTTGGAGGGGGATAGGTTAAGTTTTCTTAATGAGAAATGCTATTTAGTAGATTGCTATATGATTATCATACAACTGGAATGATCTAGTAGTAAAAATCAATTATTGATTTTTCTTTTTATAAAGCCCTTGTTGATCAGAAGGTTAATTTTCGTTGTCGCATCATCCTAGTTGTTTGGAAGACGTATATCAATCTATTAAATAATACTACCTTTAGACTGCTACGGAAAACACGGTTATATTTCAAAGTAGTGCATGATGATTTTAAAAGTCACATTAGTTTTGGGAGACATGGAGTAACATTTAGAATTACTCAAACGACTGAGATGACGTAATAGTAAAAATTATCGATTGATTTTTCTTTTTTACAAACCCTTGCTGATTTAAAGGTAATTTTCACTACGACATCATTCTATTTATATGTCAGTCGTATAGTAGTATGCTAAAAGAAACCCCATTATCAAGTATATATGCTAATATGGGTGAATGTTATTTGTGAATGAGATGTGTTTGGTGTCATTCTCTTGCACATTTATTTTGCAAATCTACCCTTAAATCTGTGAAATTTACATTCGGTCCGATAGATTCAATGGTAAATTTGCACATATCTTATACGGAGATTGGAAGAATAAAACCACCAAAAAGTTACACGTATAAGCTGTTATTTGTTGTTCATTATCTTGTGTAATCCGCCACGTCTTTGTTGAAGTGCATCAAATTTTAGGCAGATCTGAGGATGGCATCCTTGTGTGCAATGCAACTCAGATGACAACTGTTATTTTGGAGAATTCCTTGGTATTTTCAAGGATTTCTATTATAAAATAGGGAGCACTCCATGTAGACCAACACCCATTAGAGGAGCTTCAAAGGGAAAGAGAAGCAAATAAGAGAAAACATGGCAGCAGCCTTCGTTCTTAACTTGGTTCTTATGCTCTCTCTTCTCCTCATCTTCTTCTACATGGCTGAAAGTCGAATTCTTGGTTGTAAGTAATTTTTGTCATTACATTTTCCATCACTTTTTTTTTTTTTTTCAAGATAATCGTCCAAAACTAATTAATGTGGTCAATTCTATGTCAGATTTTTTTTTAAAAAATAAGAATAAAAAAATTTATTTGGAGTATTTCAAATAAGTGTGAAATATATTATATCTAAGAAGTTTTATGTACGTTTGGACTTCTTTATATCGTGAGAACTATTTTGTCTAATCCTTTAGCACTTAAAAAAAGGGACAAAATACATTCTAAAGATATCGGGCATGTTTGGGTAACACATTTTTTTTTATTATTATATTTTATTATTTTTGAAATACATGTTTGAGTTGTTTTGCTAAATTTGAATTCTATTCAAAAAATTTCAATTTTGTCTCAGGTTTTCTAAACCATTTAAACATAATTTCAAAAAATAAATTTTTTCAGTATTCGCAATTTTGAATATAGTAAAGAATAGTAGAATATTATACAAACAATCACATATCCAAACGTGCCCATCATCGTTGCGAACTTACGATCGAGTATTGAAGTCCCAATATTGTTTTTGCCTTCATATTTTCCCTGTTTTTTCCCATAAATATTTTCCAACATTCTACAAGTGTAATGAAAAGTTGACATGGCTTTGTTTTGATATTGAATTCAGCAGCTCCCTCCCTCCAGCAAAATTCAACCGTTGTTTGTGATTTTGTGAAGGGAGTACAAGGTGAAGACTTGAGTGCTACCGAGCCAACCTCAACTTTGATGCACTCTTGGTTGGTCAATGGCTTTGGGTATTGACGGAACACTCACTAAATTAAATCCATATATTCTTCCAAGCATTTGGAAATAAATCCATTAATAATAAGGAGACCGAGAAGAACTGATTTTCTTTCGGTATATTTGTTTATTTGTTTGTTTGTTTTTTTTTTTTTTTAAAGAATTATTTAATATTTGCTATTGGATCATGTGATATATATTATAATGAAAAATGTTAGATTTACAACACCAACACAACAAGAGCACAACACCCCCTCACATGAAGGTGGGACCCAGTGTGTGGGGCTCATCCTCATGTGAGGGGGTGTTGTGCACTTGTTGTAATGGTGTAGTGCAAGAATCAAATCCCATTACCAATTGCCATTGCTTTTGGTGTTGAAATTATCCAAGGGTTAAGGAAAATGTTAAATTTACAACACCAACACAACAACCCCTCACATGAGGGTGGACCCCACACACTGGGGCCCATTCTCATGTGAAGGGTTGTTGTGATGGTGTTGTGTATGAATCAAATCCCAAGGGTTAAATACCTTATTCGTTATGTGATTTGCGTTTTCATCAAACTACTTTATGGGTTTTCAAAAGTGGCAAAAATAGTCTTTGTACTTTTATCGTTTATTGTTTTACTCCCTCCCTCCATATTTCATTAAAAAAATTAACCAATTATGTGTCACGTGTTTAGATCATGTTTAGATCGACACGTAAGACTAATAAAACATTGCTACATGTTGATTCTTACAACCTTATCATATCACTTAAAAGAAAAAAAGAAAAAAAAAAAAAAAAGAAAAAAAAGAAAAGAAATGCAAAATCAATCTATGTGGTTACATCGATTTGCAAAAAGCTCTGAGAGCTTCTTATAGTATGCAAAATAACAGATAGGTCTCTAAACCCAACTTTCGTCTAATTTTTTGACAAAAACTGCCAAATGCCACGTCAACATCAATTAAATTATGACATATTTCACCCAGAATAAAAATAAATAAATAAATATATATATATATTTGCCACCCCCCTGCCCCCTAGGAGGTGGCCAAACCACCTCATGGCCATTGAAAGTGGTTCAGCCACCCCTTAATCCAAAAAAATAAAAAATAAAAAATGAGTAGGTAGTTTCGACTACCCTCATGGACATTTGGGAGGGGGGGAGGGGGTTGATCACCCCCAAATGGCCAAAGGGTGGTTTGACCACCCCAGGTGGAAGAAGAACGGGTAAGTCTAATGGTGCGTTTGGGTATCGAATATTTCAAATATGAATAATATTCTGAATTTGATCACGGATTTCAAGGCAATGAAAATGTGTTTGGATGTTGAATATAATTTAGATTTTTTTGAATATATGTTTGGGTGTTGAATTTGGAAGATTGGAAAAAAGTGTTTTATAATAATATAAAGTGATTGGAAATGATTGGATTGTATGAAAAGTTGTATATAATGATTGGTATGGTAAAAAATAATAATAAAAAATATATGATGGGTTTTAAAAAAGTGTTTTATAATAGTATAAAATGATTGGAAATGATTGGATTATATGAAAAGTTGTGTATAATGATTGGTATGGTAAAAAATAATAATAAAAAATATATGATGAGTTTATTCAAACTATTCAAACTTTATTCAAGTGACCCATGGGTTTTATTCAACTTGGATCTGGGTATGAGTTTTTGAATAAAAACCCGGTTCGAATATTGAATAATCTTACAAACCAAACGCACCATTAGACGTTTGCTTCAATTTCCTCGAGTTTAAAACGGTGACGTGTAGGTTAATAATATCTCAAAACAATCCTAACAGTTCATAAAATTACAGAACATGCGTTTTTTTTTTAAAGTACAACTCGTATAGGATCTTTTTTAAAAATATGACCATTAGGATAGGACAAATTTTAAAAATCATGATCGTTCAGAAAAATAAATATTTATAAATATGAATATTAGAATAAGACAAATATTCTAAAATATAACCGTTAGGAAAAGACAAACATTTAAAAAATAAATGTGATTATAGAGAAAAAAATAAAGAAATCTTTGAAAAATATTATTTAAATGGAATTGTGATAATAGATAACTAGAATGGTGAAGATGCTTGGAGTGCTTTAAAAATGTGGATAGCTAAAATAGAGAAAAGTGATTTTTAACTATTTTAACTAATAAAATTTAGTGAGGCTATTAAGAATACTCTAACTGCACGTCTAATTTGACATGGAGTTATAATTTGAAGGGTTCAAATGTTTTTTTAAAAATAAAAAAATTTAGGGGCATAAATATAGAAGTGATGGTAGTTAAGTTGTTAAAGTGTATTTTCTTCCTTTCTATTATTTATGATTATTATTATTTGTTCCGAAATTTTCTATTTATTTAGACACATCCAGAAGCAATCATCAATAAAAAAAAAAAAACGCCTAATTCTACATGTATATGAAGTGTCCATAAAAAAATGATGTTTTTAAAATCATTACTAGGCATGTGATTGATTAAATGCTGATTTTAAAAATCACTTTATTTTTTATGGACACTTCCCGTTTAATAACTCCCTCCCCTCCCCTCCCTTTATTTCTACCTCTCCCAAAAAACAACAACTTCAACACATTCCTAACATTTTTTACTTTTTATATCACATCAATAATTTTTTATTATTATTTAAATAAAAAAATTTACTACAATATAAATTTTTTTCATATAAATTATTTATATTTTATATCACATTAATCACTTTTTACTTTCACTCAACAAAAAAATTATCCTCTAAAAGAAGGGAAGCGGAGGTGAGGGGAGTTATTAAGCGGACTTTAATATACTATTAAAATTACTTTATAAAAAATCATTTTTTATTTTTTATTTTTTTGAAGGGAAAATGTAATCATTTCATTAATACAACCAAATGGTAACATAGTTACAACATTACAGGGACTCAGAACAATACAAATATCTCATTACAGTTACCCCAAATCTCAGATTATACCGATAGTTGCTACAAATGAACCTAGTCAACAGAAAGGTGCATCTGTGTTGACATATGAACCTCTACTTGCACTATAGAGTCGGTCACAAACAATATGTGCTAAAAAGCAAAGACCAGGCTAAATCTAACACAGAACAAACTATCAAATACAATCTGTATTCAAGAACAAGAAAACACCCAAAAACAAGAGTTGTCGTCGGAAAAAAGAACCGCCGAAGATGGCGTGTGTAGAACACGCGCCGCCACCGGAATATCCCCTGCAGCAACCGAACGCCACCAAGCACGGCGGAAACGTGGTCATCACGCGCGGCCCAAGGAGTGACAAACCCCCTGGCGCATGATGACCACGCGCCGGTCAACGGTGAGCTTTTCGGTTGTAGCAAGCAGTGGTAGAACTGGAGGACGACGGCGAGCAAGGCTGGGGGGCGCGTGTTGACTAGAGATTGGCAGAACAGAGCAGATCTGGCCTTAAAGAATGATAAAACTGAAGCACCCCAGATTGTTCCGCCGGCGACACGTACAACGAACTCACCCCCCTCCGGCATCTCTTTGGAGTGTTTTCCTACCAAGAACCAATAAAACCTAAAATACTAAAAAACCAAACCACACTCAATAGTTCACAAAGACTAGGAGGACTAAAATCACCACTGGAACAAGTTCAGTGGGACTCAAAACTACACAAGCCCTAGTGGCTGGGAGACTCTAGCCTCCACTGAAATAACCGAGGGAGGAACAAAATCCGGGAGGAGGGACCCAAATACACAGGTGTTCTCTCTCTCTTTTTGTCGAAGAGAGAGACGAGAGCTAAAGCGTAGCTCGGCAATTTTTTATAAAAAATCATTAGGAACGAACACTACAAAAAGAAGTGAAAATCGCCGCGTGTCTACAATACCGGTTACTGTAGACACGCGGCCAGATGGCAGCGTGTTTTTCTGGCCACGTGGCCATATGCAGCGTAGAAACAATTGGCCGCGTGTATAAATTTCACGAGGCCAATTGGCCGCGTGTATAAATTACACGTGGCATTCTGTTGGACACGTGTATAAAAATACACGTGGCCAACTGGTGTTTTTTGGAAAAATATTTTTGGAATTCTTTTTTTTTCAAAAAAAAAAAAAAAAACAAACAAATAAATAGTATGTACATGATAATATTACTATGTACCCTATACCAAATTAGAGTTTATAAACTAATTAGTTTTGTACAGTACTTGTATTTAAATTTTTTTGAATTTATTTATATAAAAAATTCTTATTATATACCCCAACAATAAATTTGTGCTATATTTAGTATGTATTGTACTTATGGTTATGTTTTAGGGTTTACATGCAGGTTGAGTTTCTTGAATATGGTTTATGCGTTAGGACTTAATTTATTGTATGTGTAGTACATACTCTCAGGGTTAGGGTTCGTAGAACATCCATCTGAATGTGTTGGCCTTGTGGTCCCGATCATTATAGCATACCTTACACAAGTATAAAATTGCATGCCTCTATCATTTGATCCAGTTCAATGTTCAAAACTTGGTCGAATTATCATTTGATCCTAGAGTTAGGGTTTATAACTATATATATAGTATATATATTTAGGGTTAGGGTTTATAGCTATATATAGTACATACACTTAAGATTAGGGTTAAGGTTAGGGTTTATGGCTTACATATAGTACATACACTTAAGATTAGGGTTAAGATTATGGGTTTTAGGGTTCAATTTTATGGTCAAGGTTTAGTATAGTATATATATATATATACTTAGGGTTAGAATTTAGTTTTAATTTATAGTTTACGGTTTAGTTTTATGGCTTAGGGTTTAGCAATTTGTACAGTACATACACTTAGGGTTGCATGTGTTTGTGTTTGTATTTGTATTTGTATTTGTATTTGTATTTCAAAACTATCTTGTCATATTTGTATATACGTATATATAATATATGCATGCATGCATGTAAACGGCGTGCCGAAACTATATACATTTATAGTTACTTGTATATACCCTAACATTGGGGTTTATGGCTATATATATATATATATATATATATATATATATATATATATATATATATATATATATATATATATATATATATATAGTATACTTATATAGCTATATACAGTATAGCTATATATAGTATATACACTTAGGGTTAGGGTTTATAGATATATATAATAGGTATATACACTTAGTGTTAATGTTTATGTTTATATAGAGTACTAAATGCATAATTAAACCAAATTTGTGCTATATATATATGCATAATTATACGGCGAGGAACAAAAAAAAAAAAAATGCAACATAACAAAGTACATACACTTAGGGTTAGGGTTTATGGCTATATATAGTATATAGACATAGGGTTAGGGGTTATGGGCTACGTGCAATATGTTTATAGTATATTTACGTTTTACGTGTTGAGTACTTTACATATATATGGTATACTTATAAGTAAACCCTAACTCTAATTAGGATTTGCGTTAATGGAATACTAATCTAATAAAACCCTAACCCTATACATATATAGATATATAGGACCTATATATATATATATATATATATATATGAACCTTAACACAGACTTAGGGTTTAAGAATTAGTTTTAGGGTTATCGTTTAGGGTTTAGTTTTATGGGTTAGAGTTTACGTAAACCTTAACACTATATATATTACATACACTTAGGGTCGGATTAGGGTTTGTGTTTGTGTTATATATATATATATATATATATATATATAATTTTTCGTTTTTCAAAAAAAAAAAAAAAAAAGAAGAAGAAGATAGAGACGTGTATTAGCATAAGTCTCTAATTGGCCGCGTGGTATTACGCCATGCGGCCAATTTTTGGCCAGGTGACCTGCGCCGGACAATTCCCGAGCGCCACCTGGCCTATTTTTTAAATAAAAAAAATTTAATAAAAAAAAAAGGGTAGCTTCCAGAGGAAGCTACCCTTCTCGATCCACTCATCTCTCTCACTCATCTCTCTCTCTCTCTCTCTCCCCCTCACAGAAGAACGTCGATCATGGACGTCCGCGCGCACCGACCACCGCCCTCCGCTGTCTTCTCCAGCCAGCTCCCTCTCCGGCCGTCACTGCACCACGCGTGCACCAACCTATAGGTGCATGCTCTCTCTCTCTCTCTCTCTCTCTAACCGAACCAGGAACCCTAACCCTAGGTCCGGACCTCTCTCTCTTTACATCTCCCTCTCTCTCTCTCTGTCTCTCTCTCTATCTATCTGTCTCTCTCTCTCTAGCTCTCTCTCTAGCTCTCTCTCTCTCTATCTCTCTCTCTCTCTCTCTCTCTCTCTCTAACCGAACCACAGTAGGAACCCTAACCCTAGGTCCGGACCTCTCTCTCTCTCTACATCCATCTCTCTGTCTCTATCTCTCTCTACATCTCTCTCTCTGAAACCTCTCCCGGTCTGTGTGTGTGTCTCTCTCTCTCTACCTTGTACGTGATTGCTATTTTGGGACTTGTTTTGGGACTAATATGTTTTAATGCAGGTACATTTTGGCTAAGGAGCATAAAATACACCCAAAAAAAATATTTGTGAGTAATTCGAGCATTAATTTTTTTTCTTTATTTT
Source organism: Alnus glutinosa (assembly GCF_958979055.1). Lineage (NCBI taxonomy): Eukaryota > Viridiplantae > Streptophyta > Magnoliopsida > Fagales > Betulaceae > Alnus > Alnus glutinosa. Next base: position 20,526,679 of record NC_084893.1, on the reverse strand, counting down.
TGGCTATAATAAACTTGGTGCATTTAAATTAATTTGTTTAAAATCTGTTTCTAATTGTTTTAATAGTTTCATATAATAATTGTGGATTTAGCAATTAATAATGGTCTATGCAATGCTGTTAATTTTGTTGGGTTTGAATATCTATTGTTGTGTAATTTTATGTGTTTTGATGTGGTTGGTCGTTATGCATGGAAAATATTTGTACAGTTGTGTTATTTTTCTTTTTTGTAATATGTTTTACTGTACTACAAATTGGTGTGTGGATTATTATTTGTGGCAATTTATGCTAAAACATTTGAACAGATTAAACAATCTCACCATTATTTTATTAACTTCATCATAAAATCAATGATGCAAACCAATAAAATATAAATAAGCATGCGGTACTATTTCAACAATTTTTGGGTTTTTTAAGAACAAAAAAAAAAGTTAATTGTTCCTTTTCAGGTAATTTTTTTACAAACAAAAAAAAAAACATTTCAAAGTAAACTCGCCATCATTTTATAATAAAATTATTGTATCCAACAATTATTGGATAGATACAGAAAATTAAATTTGGCCACCGTCTACCATTTATAATAATTTCTTTTATTATTCAATTTATAACAAAGGTCTAAACAATAAACCCTAAACCCTAAATCAAAACCAATATAAATATCCCTATACTCTAATCTCAAAACCAAACCCCTAAACTTTATACTCTAAAAAACAAGCAAAAACCATAAACCCTAAACCCTAACCCAAAATACCGTACACCCTAAAAACCCTAAACCCTACAAAAGAATGAGAATTTTTTTTTTTTTTATTACTTTTTTATTTTAGTTAAACCCTAAACCCTAACCTTAAAACCCTAACCCTAAAAACTAAATCCTAAAAACCTAAACCCTAACCTTAAAACCCTAAAACCTAAACCCTAAACCCTAACCTTAAAACCCTAACCCTAAAAACTAAACCCTAAAAACCTAAACCCTAACCTTAAAACCCTAAAACCTAAACCCTAAACCCTAAACCCTAACCTTAAAACTCTAACCCTAAAAACCTAAACCCTAACCTTTTTAACCCTAACCCTAAAAACTAAACCTTCAAAACCTAAACCCTAACCTTTTTAACCCTAACCCTAAAAACTAAACCCTAACCTTAAAACCCTAACCCTAAAAGCTAAACCCTAAAAACCTAAACCCTAACCTTAAAACCCTAAACCCTAAACCCTAAAAATAGAAAGAAGAATATTAAAAAACATAAAAGAAAAAAGAGACAGATCTTTTTTTTTTTTTATAACTTTTTTATGGTGAGGTAAACCCTAAATCCTAACCTTAAAACCCTAACCTTAAAAACTAAACTCTAACAACCTAAACCCTAACCTTAAAACCCTAACCCTAAAAACTAAACCCTTAAAACCTAAACCCTAACCTTAAAACCCTAAAACCTAAACTAAACCCTAACCTTAAAACCCTAAACCCTAAAAATAGAAAGAAGAATATTAAAAAACATAAAAGAAAAAAAAGACAGATCTTTTTTTTTTTTTTTTTATAACTTTTTTATAGTGAGGTAAACCCTAAACCCTAACCTTAAAACCCTAACCTTAAAAACTAAACCCTAACAACCTAAACCCTAACCTTAAAACCCTAAACCCTAAAAATAGAAAGAAGAATATTAAAAAACATAAAAGAATAAAGAGAAATATCTTTTTTTTTTATAACTTTTTTATGGTGAGGTAAACCCTAAACCCTAACCTTCAAAACTAAACCCTAACAACCTAAACCCTAACCTTAAAACCCTAACCCTAAAAACTAAACCCTAAACCCTAAACCCTAACCTTAAAACCCTAACCCTAAAAACCTAAACCCTAACCTTTTTAACCCTAACCCTAAAAACTAAACCCTAACAACCTAAACCCTAACCTTAAAACTCTAACCTTAAAACCCTAAACCCTAAAAATAGAAAGAAGAATATTAAAAAACATAAAAGAAAAAAGAGACAGATCTTTTTTTTTAATAACTTTTTTATGGTGAGGTAAACCCTAAACCCTAACCTTAAAACCCTAACCTTAAAAACTAAACCCTAACAACCTAAACCCGAACCTTAAAACCCTAACCCTAAAAACTAAATCATAAACCCTAAACCCTAACCTTAAAACCCTAACCCTAAAAACCTAAACCCTAACCTTTTTAACCCTAACCCTAAAAACTAAACCCTAACAACCTAAACCCTAACCTTAAAACCCAAACCCTAAAAACTAGAACCCTAAAAACCTAAACCCTAACCTTTTTAATCCCTAACCCTAAAAACTAAACCCTAACAACCTAAACCCTAACCTTAAAACCCAAACCCTAAAAACTAGAACCCTAAAAACCTAAACCCTAACCTTTTTAATCCCTAACCCTAAAAACTAAACCCTAACAACCTAAACCCTAACCTTAAAACCCTAACCCTAAAAACTAAACCTTAAAAACCTAAGCCCTAACCTTTTTAACCCTTAACCCTAAAAAAAGAAACCTTAAAACCCTAAACCCTAAATAAAGAAAGAAGAATATTAAAAAAGAAAAAAATAAAAATGAGAGAGATCTCTTTTTTTGTAATTACTTTTTTATGGTGAGGTAAACCCAAACCCTAACCCTACAAACTAAACCCTAAAAACCTAAAACCCTAAACCCTAAAAAAAAAAAAAAAAAACCCTAAACCCTAAAAAAAGAAAGAAGAATATTAAAAAATATAAAAGAAAAAGGTTCGAAATCTTTTTTTATTATTATTTTTTATTACTATTTTATTTTAGTTCAACCCTAAACCTTAAAACCCTACACCCTAAAAACCCTAAACCCTACAAATATTAAAACCTAAACCCTAAACCCTAACCCTTAAAAACCTAAACCCTAACCTCAAAACCTAAAAAGAAAAAACCCCAAACCCTAAAAAAAATATGAAAAAAACGATACTTTGAGTTAACTGTTTAAAACAAACATTAAACAAACAAGCACTTTATTTGCTGTAATCAAATAACATATTTCGTTTCAGACTGTTAACTCACGTACAGAGGAATATGGACAAGTCGTGGATGTCAGCACCTAGGGGTAGGACACAGTATAACGACGGGTGTAGAGCGTTCATGGCATTCGCCGTTCGTAACTGTAGGGCTGCTGATGGCAAAATTTACTGCCCATGTAAGTACTGCTGGAATAACCAGCGGCACCCCCCAGATTACGTTCTTGCCCACCTGACAGGGGGGAAGGGAATGTCCACGAGATACGGTTTCTGGTATATGCACGGTGAGACTACCCTAAACCCTGTTGCTCCTGTTCGGGGTCACGACCATCCCAGTGTCACAGATACGGCTGCCCGTGGCATTGAACATGTAGAAGTCACAGAACAAGGCGGAGACCTGGAACAAGGTGGTGACATGCACGCCATGTTGCGTGACGCCTTCGGCGTGCACGAAGTAGGTGAAACCGATCATGTTGGCCAGCCCGGAGAAGTAAATGAAGGAACCTCTGCAAGGGACACATTGAAGTACCTTGAGTTGTTGAAGACTACCGACAAGCCACTTCACCCCGGTACAAAGCACAGTAAATTGAGTGCAACTGTACATTTCTACAACTTGAAGTGCATTAGAGGTATTAGTAACAAGATTTTTTCTGATATTCTTGAGCTTGTCAGTCAGTTATTGCATCCTTGCGATGAGGCCTTGCCGGTTAATACATACGAGACAAAGAAATTCCTCAGTTCCATGGGTCTCGGGTATGAGAAGATTCCGGTGTGCCGTAATGATTGTATGTTATTCTGGAAAGACAATAAAGACCTAGATACCTGCACCGTATGTGGAGAATCTAAGTGGATGGCTGATATACATTTACATCAGGATGGTGAGGTAATATCGTCGAGGAAAAAACGTCCAGTGAAGGTGTTGAGATGGTTTCCACTCATCCCACGGCTACAAAGGTTATTCATGTCGGAGCACACTGCGCACAATATGAGATGGCATGCAGAAGGCCGCACTAGGGACGGCGTATTGAGGCACCCCGCGGACGGTGAGGCATGGAGATCGTTCGACACTCTACATCCAAATTTTATGGCAGACAGTAGGAACGTGCGGCTTGGACTAACAGCAGATGGATTCAATCCATTTGGGAACATGAGTACATCCCACAGCACATGGCCCGTATTGCTTGTACCGTACAATTTGCCCCCTTGGATGTGCATGAAACAGACGTCGTTCATCCTATCACTGGTTATCCCCGGACCAAGCTCACCTGGTATGGATATCGACGTTTACCTTCAGCCACTGATTGATGAGCTATTGGAGCTGTGGGATGTAGGGGTACGAACACTAGATGCTGCGAAGATGGAGAATTTCAACATGCGAGCTCAGTTGATGTGGACAATAAACGACTTTCCGGCGTATGCAGATTTATCCGGTTGGCCTAACAAAGGTGTGAAGGCATGTCCTTGTTGCATGTATTCGACACGTTCTAAACATTTGAAGAACGGTTGTAAATTTTGTTACATGGGACACAGGAGGTACTTGCCAACTGAACATCTGTGGCGGCTGAACAGAAGAACGCTTGATGGGACTGAGGAGTTAGAATGTGCTCCTGATGTGCCTTGCGGGGACGAGATCCTCCAACAGTTGGACGGAGTTGCGTTTGGGGATGAGAACGCGGGTAAGACGAGACGGAAGAAGCGGAAGACGGGTGCACGGGGTGCTGATGATGTTGTGTGGAAGAAGAAAAGTATTTTCTTTAGATTGCCGTACTGGAAGGACAATTTGCTTCGGCACAATCTTGATGTCATGCAAATAGAGAAAAATGTCATGGACAATATACTTGACACTATTTTGGACATCAAATGGAAAACGATGGACAACTTGGCAGCTCGGCTGGATTTGCAGGAGATGGGGTTGAGACCTAAATTGCATCCGTTCACTGCCGCGAATGGTAAAACATATATACCCGTAGCTTGTCACACGATGTCCAGGGAGGATAAAGAAAGCTTTTTAAAGGTTCTTCGAAATGTGAGAGTTCCAGACGGATATGCCTCGAACATTTCACAGTGTGTTCGGATGAAGGACCGTACAATTTCAGGGTTAAAAAGTCATGACAGCCACATACTGATGCAGCAGCTTCTACCAATTGCATTGTGTCAGTCACTGCCAGACAAAGTGGTCAGACCTATCGTTGAGATGTCAACATTTTTCAGAGGCATATGCTTGACCAAGCTAACTCAAGCTGAGATGGACCGACTGCAGGGTGACGTCTGTATCACACTATGCAAGCTGGAACAGGTATTTCCTCCTGGGTTTTTTACTAGCATGGTCCACTTGGTCGTGCATCTTGTGCACGAGTGTAGACTCGGTAGACCCGTTCAATATAAGTGGATGTACCCGGCAGAAAGGTAAAATTTCGAAGAAAATATATATATATATATATATATATATATATATATATATATATATATATTTTCATGTAACTCGTGGCATTAAATGGGGACAAGCCCTTAATGTTTATGTGTGTGCACCAGGAGTCTTGGGGGTTTCAAGTCGAATGTGCGCAACAAAGCGGCTCCTGAGGGGTGTATTGCAGAAGGTTATTTAGCGACCGAGCTAGTAACGTTCTGTTTGAGATATCTAGAAAATGCACCAACCTTTCACAATAGACCTTTGAGAAATCTTGATGGTTCCAAGGGGGCGAGAACGCGAGTTAGGTTGAACCGGTTGACGATGCATCAGATTCATCGTTATATTGTGTTCAACTCTGAAGAGTTTCTCAATTTGCGGATGTAAGTAGTGTTTACATATTGAACCGGATTCAAATGATATAATTGATAATAATTAGTTTTTTAATTATATCCGCTGAATGTAGGATGCACAAAAACGCTATTAGGCGATCATGCGTTAGGGGTCGCATCACGGACACTCTAATTGAAGCCCAACATCATGAGCAGTTCTGCGAGTGGTACCGCGCATATGTAAGGAAATAGTGGTATTTTGGTATATAATATTTACCTATGTTCAGTGTCATTTTAAGATAGGGTTCGACAATATGCCGCTATTAACCGATATATTCTTTTAATATATGAAATGATAACATAGGTTGATGGCCTTGACGATCAACGTAGGGAGGAATTGGGGCAGAAATTGGTTATGCGCAGTAGAGGGTTGAAGGAGACATCAGTGAAGTATAACAGGTACGTGGTAAACGGGAAACTGTTCCGCACGCTAGCCCATTATGTGGGAAGGAGGACTCAGAACAGCGGCGTATGTGTGCCAACCGTTGAATGCGAAACCTACTACGGGCAATTAACCGATGTAGTTGAGGTCGAGTACTACGATAGGACTACGTATGTCCTATTTAAGTGCAATTGGGTGGACCCCACGATGGACAGAGGATTCAGAGTGTCCATCCACAGGGGAGAACTGCTTACTGACGAGCCTTACGTGCTTACATCTCAGGTAGACCAAGTGTTTTAGGTCGAGGATGGAAGGAACCCAAACTGGGGTTTGTGCCGTGAGGACTAAACCGCGCAACGTGTACGATGTTGGTCAGGGGGAAGGGAGTAGTGATGTAGATAATGCATATCACGAGTGTGTACCGCTCGTACTACCCACTGATGACCTGCATGATATGAACGATGAATTCGATCACGACAGGCCCGACATTGATCCGATTGAAGCTCCTGTTATACAATGATTGCTATATTTATTGTTGGTACAATTCGTTTAAACTCAAAATACTTTCTTATTTTGCATAGAGCTCATTGTATAATATGCATATTCTTTTTTAATATCAAAACTAATACGAATTTCAAATAATTTGTCTACATTTTTGTTCGCAGGTTTCGATGGACCAGAGACCCCCTACTTGCGCACATCGTGCACCACGCCTACCTGTGCCTTGCACGACTACATCCACACCGGCGATGTCAGTGGCACTACATACCACACCCTGGCCATACCACCCAGACGCCGTTTATAGACCATTGCCCCCGGGTACGGCGGGGATGAGCTCGTCAGATCCCGGGCAGACGAGCACAGCTGGATATTCTCCTTCTCCATACCCGCCTACGTCCACACCGGCAATGTCAGCAGCACTACATACTACACCGTGGCCACACCACCCGGACGCCGTTTATAGACCATTGCCCTCGGGTACGGCGGGGATAAGCAGGTCAGATCCCGGCCAGACGAGCTCAGCTAGATATTCTCCTTCTCCATACACAACGTTCTCGCAGTTGGGGATCACCACACCGGGTCATATTGATCGATGGTGGGCGCGAGAGTGTCATGATCTGAGCAGATTCCCGTTGTACTATCCATACCCCCTTACACCACCTATGCCAGTCAACCCTGATAGTGAGACTCAGGATGACAGATTTTCGCTGTCACAGCGGGGGGGGATGCCTATGCCGGCTATGCGGTCGGGACAGATGTCGGCACCGGCAGGGGGCCAGGGCCCGGCACCTGGGGAGAGTCAGGTGCCTGTTTATGGACAGAGCCAGTTGCCGCTTTCTGGGGAGAGTCAGGACCCAGATGTGGGGGAGAGCCAGATGCCCCATGAGGGGGACGATGTGATGTTGGGTCTTGATCAGTTGGCCCATGATGTCCCCCAGGATATGTCTTCGGATGACGATCATCATGATGAGCCTCACCCGGCAAATGAGGTAGGCGAGGAGCATGCTGGTGACCTAGCGACCGAGCTCATAGCGATCGATCATATTCGGCTGATGGGTAAGTACATTTTTATACATCATTATATCTTAATTTAGTAAGTTCATATAATATTTAAATTGAATTTTTAATTTATTAATATATTAATATAATTAAGTTATTTAGTGTTAATATATTAACGTTTTATATTTATTGACTAGGGTATAACCCAGACGGGAGCATCTATTTTGAGGTGATTAAGGACTCAGAGAGAAATTGGGTGCTCCCGAGGGGGAAGAAAGTTGTGTTGCAGTACAATGCTGCAACACAACTCGTGGGACGAGCATGCAATCGTTATAGACGGGCTGCGGGCAAGCTTTTACGGAGCGGGTCCCACATTCACTTGCGGGATGAATGGGCAAAGGTAGATAAGCAGATTAAGCGGGCAATGTGGGATGCCATAATGGTATGTGTATGAAACTAATATATGTATTTAGTGAAATTAAAGTTAAGATTAAGTTTTTGTTGAACTGCTAAAATTAATCCTTAAATTGAATGTGCAGCAAGAATTTTATGTACCCGTATCCGTCAACCAGCGTCTCGCACAGAACGAATTCTGGAGTGATATGGGCCGTAAGCACCGTTCGTGGAAGTCGAAGTTGAGGACCCAGCTAAATATTCGAGACGGTGACACGCCATTGACAATATGTGCGAGAATGCCAGATACTTTTTTGATAAGTATGACCAAACGGATGTGGAGGACGTACTACACGAGTGGTGCACAAAAAGAAATCAGGTATGTAGGTCTTTGAATGTATTACTATAATGTTGTGTTTTTTTAATAAACAGTTCATTTAATCATAGCACATAAGTAATTAAGTGTGTCAATTCTTACATTTTTTTTTTTTTTTTTTTTTTTTTTTCTGAATGTTCAATACAAAGGCGAGGTCTGAACGAATGAAGCGGCTGCGGGAGCAGAATGACATCCCCCATAGTCTGGGGTCCAAAAGTTATGCCAAATTTAATCACGATGAGGTATGAAACAATATGTAAATGTTTTAATTCTTATTTGTGCGTAATTGTTCTTTCTTAATATTAAATGAATATCCAATGTTTGTTATATATTTATACTGTATGGCAACAGGCATCTACATCTGGCACGCCCCCCACTCGCGCCGAGTCGTTTGTGAAGACGCACACAAGGAAAGACGGCACTTATCTGAAAGAACCGACACGGGACCTATGCGTATGCTACTGTTCTATGTTATTAATATTTATTAGTTATGCGTGTGATAAAGTATTTATTAATTACCAGTGTATTGTATGTTGACGACGTACAGGAGTGGATGACACAGAGTTTGTCCACTGATCCTGCTGCCACGGATTCCGTTTCATCAGATACGGTGCGTTGGGCACCTGGCGACGCGTACGAGCAGGCAGTTGGGCGACCCGAGTATGGGGGTAAGGTTCGGCAGGTTGGGCCGAACATTACTCTTGTTCGCGGGACTTGTTTCTCGTATAGGGCCCGCACACGGGGGGGACCGGCCGAGGGCACGTCTCAGGATTGGGCTGCCCACAAAATTGCGGAGATGGATATCATGTTACGGGCCGAGAGAGAGAGGAATGACGGGTTGGAGGGCATAGTGCGGGCCGAGAGAGAGCGGGCTGACAGCATGGAGCAGCGCCTACGACAGTTTGATGCTATGGAGCAGCGCATGCGACAGGCTGAGGCCTTCATGTCCTCTACAGGATTATCGTTCGTATGCCCTGGTGCTCAGCAGTCTTCACCTGCACACGTAAGTAGTACGTCGTCTGTTAGTAGTGCGCTTGCAGGTATGGTTCATATTATGTATACACTTAGGTTTATTTTTAATTTGTTCTCATTACTTGTTTAAATTTGCATATAATATTATATAGGTTAATTATTTTTATTACTTGCAGGTAATGCAACAATGATTGGTCCAGTGTCGCCTGTTGAACAATTGCTGAGCCAACAATCCCCTCTCGGGACTCCAGCGCCCGTTACACCATCTCTTGCGGGACAATCTCCGGTTGGCGAGTTCACGCCCGGGACTGCACCTTGTGATCCGCAGCGACGTCCTCCAGATTTGAAGATATTTTGTGTATTTTTTTTTTGTTAGTAACGAATAACTTTATTAGATCAAGATTTTTAAATTTGTTAATATTGTTGTGTAAGTATTTGTTGTTAGTAACGAATACATTTATTAGTACATGGTATTCAAATTTTTAAATATTGTTGTTTTGATTAATTTGTGTAATTTGATTTTGTGATATTTTTAGATAAAATAATTTTGGAGAATTTTAGTAAAAAATATATATATATATATATATATATATATATATATTTTAAATAAAAAGAAATTAAAAAACAGCATTAAATATTAAGAAAAAAATCGGTCAATTGGCCACGTGTATAATAATACACGCGGCCAATTGGCCGCGTGTATTATTATACACGCAACCAATTGGCCACTTGCACGTGGCTAACAGTTCGCCACGTATACAGTCACCGTACACCTGGCGAATTGCAAGTGGCAAAAAACTTTTTTTTTTTTGGTAGTGGAAAGAAAAGGGCAGGTCCCACGATTACACGTGCCGATACTTACCACGTGCGGACCGATCACCACTCATGAGGAGCCCCCAAAACTCAGAGAATGGCGGGAAAACGAGTGCCCTTCGGAGGGAAACTCATTAATCATCAATTCATCATCTTATTCACGGTTTTTTATTTATTTTATTAAATTCTTATCATTTCCATCATCTATTATTCTCGTCCTTCTATTTCTGCCAGAGAAGAGAAACAAGCATGGCACAAATCGAAACCCTAGGCATACTGGAAGAGATCGAGCCCCTTGTCTCCGACAAACTTCAAGTGGTAACAACCTCGTCCTCTTTGCAACACTTTCTCCATATTCATCGTAATCTTGGCCTAATCCATCAATTTCGCGCGCTTAATTCAGGATTACTGCAAAGAATCGCTTTTTCTGTGGTTCTAATTTTATAAGGGTTTGATAAATTCGCCGCTTTTGAATAAAATTTTCAATGTTAGTGCAAAACAGCTTCTTGGGGAGTGTAGTGTTCTAGATTTTTTGTGTATATATAGGAGGTGTGGAAGATGGTTGAGATGAAATGATGATAGAGATTAGGTTTGGAACATGAATTTGGTGCTATGTGGAGACCTGTGTGATTTGGGTGGTTTGTTAAAGAAAGATTTACAATTTGTAAATGATAAATGAAAAGAAATTGAAAAGAACTAGGTAAATTTGATGGAGTCTTTTTGTAGTAAAGCAGGCTAACAATATATGCGTAGAATTTGGTTGCTACTCTGTAAGATCCCTGTAGCAGTGAGTTCTTGTATTGAGTGCCATTAAACTTACTTGACGACTTGCAGGCGTCCAAGGTGCTTACGGATTGCTTCAAGTTCAATTAGAAATCATTTGAGCTTGAGCTTAATCCCAAGCTTATTAGTGTCTTAGCTGTGGTATTAGCTTTGGGCTCACGTTGATGGGACTTCTAAGCATATGTTATATAACGACCAGATCGGAGACTTATATATCTTTAAATTTTATTTACTTTTACCATTCAAAGAATAGAGACCATTGTGTTCTGAGTTCTGATCCTTATTCTTCTGCTCTTGTTTAGATATTACAGGCATATCTTACTTGCACAGGATCATATTATTATTGTAGTCTACTTTAGACAGTTGCCATTCAACATGTTGAGCTTGTAAGCTGAGGATTCTGAGCTTTACATGGGATATGTTATTTTAACCTTTTCACTATATGTCATTCTTTTTCAGGTTTCCTACAAGTGGCTGAGTCGCAATTATTTGGTGTCATCAAATACCGCAAAGAGGTAGGAACCTCCCTCATCAAGTCTGTGTTTGTAGACTTGCTGTCTAGGGTTTGCATAGTTTTCCATTTTACAAATGGTTGATTGTTTCTGTGCATAGGTTGCTTCAGGAGTTTGTTGAAAAACACAGAAGTGGGTTGGAAGTGGTATATACTTTGTCTGGCTGGTTGAAGGGTGATCCTCCAAATTACCATATAAGGCTTGTTTCTAGCCCTAAACTTGCAGGTGACATTTTATTCTATAGTTGTTCTTATGGTGACATTTTGTAATGCGTTATGTAAGAGAGAGAGAGAGAGGAGAGGGGGTATAGAATCAATCATTTTCCTAGGAAGAAAAATGTGTGTGCAAGTCAGAGAGCCTTTCTCAGTTTTATTTAGCATCGTCTGTTATAGCCTTGTATGTTTCTTCTTGCAGTTTCAACTCATGTTTTTCCCCTTCTGAATTTGAGCTCAAAGAACATTTTCAGTGTGTATTGTATGTGTATCAGAGAGAGTTTTTGACGGGATAGATATTCAAGAGGATATTTGGTGATTATGTGAAAACTCGGTTTGAGAAATGAGCACAGAACTGCACATAGTTTTTTCTGGAAAATGTGTTGTTCTTTTCCAGCAGTTGGAAGCTCTGTGATAGTTGGGTGTTTCAGACGCTTATCACCTTCCCTTCCTCTCTATACTCATTTATTTACTTTTTAACCTTTTCATCTCCAACACTGTCTAGCTTTCCAAATTATTTCCATTTCTGGATAAGAAAGTAATGCAATAATTGGAGTTTCTTTCCTTACCCTGTGCTTGTTGGTTGTTTATAGAGATCCTAACATCCTTTTCACCAGAGAAATTTAAAATGTGTTTTTATTTTTCAGCAGTTGGGGCCTGTCATAATTGGGGTAGTGAAGCCACTTTTCATCTTCCTTTCCCCTCTCTCTCTCCAACAATGTCTATCTTTTCAAGTGATTGCCATGCCAGCATGAGAAAATAATGAACCAATCAGAGTTTCTTACCTTACCCCTGTGCTCATTGGATGTAGCATTGTCTATACATCCTTTTTAACAAGAGAAGTTTATTGATAATGCCCTCACTTAGGCAACTAGCTTCATTATATATATGGTTATTGATAATCCTATATATGACATTAACATTTTTTGCTTGTAATAAATTCAATATAAGAGAAATAAATTACGTATGTTATACCAGTGTTGTAAATTATTTAAGAACTTATTAGAAATATATAATAAAAAAATTGTTTTTGCATGTAGCCAAAGCATGCATATGTCTACTTTTGTGTTTGCTAAGTTAGTCTAAGAGTACATGATGGAATTATTAAAATAAATGAAATCAAATAATATGGAATAATATTTTGAATAAGTGAGAAAGAAGAGGACAAGGATTGAAGGTGGTTCTGCCTTAGAGATGTCCACGGTAAGAACTGACCATTAGGGTGACATTTAATTGAATTATTTTAATATATTTTATTACAATAGATCCTTTTATAGAACACGAAGTGGTAGATGAGGTGTGCTAGATAAATTAATATTATATAAGGAAATCCTCCCTCACACTCAAGGGAAAAACTTGAGTTTGAAAATCAAAGGATTGGGTATATTTTTTTTTTTCTTTGGAAGATTTTGTTTGCTGCTTTTCTATTTTTTGTGGTTGGATCTCAATAAGATAAGGCAAAAGTCGGATCCAGTGGGTAATAAATGGATAAGGGCATGCATATCTAGATCTAGTTGAACTCGGATTTAATCCAACTAGTCGAGCTTTATTTGTGCTAAGCAGGACCAGGTAGAGATGGGCCAAGTTGTCGTGGAGTGGCTTAAGTTGTGGGTCTGGTCTAAAGATTTTGGGCCAGTTGTAACCCCAAGGGTTTGGCGTAAGTGGTAAGGGCCTTGACCTTTGCAATAATCTTATGAGGTCTAAGGTTCGAATTCCCTAGGGTGCAAACAATTCCTTAGGGCTAGCTCGCCAACAAAGCCGGGATATTACCAGATCCGTGTGGAGGGAGCGCTTTACACGAGTTCGAAGTTTTCCAGACAAAGGTAGGTACAAAGTGGCCCTGCTTTGAAATGGTTTCTCGTCATTCAAAAAAATAAGAAGAAAAAGAAAGATTTTGAGCCAGTTGCGAATAAGAGACCATCCAAGAGAAAATGGGTTGAATTTTGACCCAAAACTGGTAGGCACATTGAACTCTGGATGCGCGTAGAGTGCATGGTTGCTTGACATGCGTTAGACTTGATCAAACAGTAGAAAGATGTACATGGCGCGTGGCTATGGCAAAGGTGTGTGAGGTGTGTGAAGTGATAGCAAAAAGGAGGTGCATGAGAACACGTGTTGTTTTCTATAGTATGATCCTTCCACGGTTTGGCAAATCAGTACCATATGAGTCCAGATCCAATGATGAAATATAGAAAAAAAATGAATTGAGTGGCGGCATGTGGGAATATGTTGGCAGGCAATGAAAAAAAAGCGGCTTTGATGTCATGTTAAAATATAAAAGTAAAATACAATAACATATGGCAGAGAAATTAGAGAATAGAGAAAGGAAAACATATATTTAAGTTGCTTGGCCTTGAGCTGTGGTTGTTGGCTTGTGCTGAACGACAGTCGGTGACTTGGCCAACAGAGGGCCAATGGGCTGGGTTAATGATGGGTTGTTGAATTGGGCCAACAATGGGTCCAAGTCGAGTTAGAAACCTTGGGCTTGGAAACTAGGCCCAGATTGGCCTAAAAACCACAAGTTGAATAGTGGATCGGGTCGTAGGTTGAGATCAAATAGGGAAACTTGAGTTCGACGAATAGGCGTGCTCCCGTGGTAGTGCATGTGGCACGTGAAAATACTTGTAGGAGAACATGACAACGCTTGGAGTCGCATATGAGTGCACAAAGAGAGGGAAGAAAATAATGGTGGCGCGTGCGAGCATGTGAGACACCTAAGTTAATGAGAAACTTCACAAATCCACTAATATGTGGCTAGCGAATCGATTTCATTGTTTGTTTTGCCAAAAACAGATCTGGTGGTGCCATGTGAGGCGTGTGAAGAAAATGTCAACAGCTTCGGGCGACAAATGGAGGAACGTGCATGAACATAAAAACTCCATATTACCGTTAAAATGCCAATAGAGTCTCAAGGAGGCGGCTTGTGTGTTGTGTGAGTGGAAAAACACTAAATGGCACTCAAATTGAGAGGCTTGAGCATGGGCAACAAGGAGATTGCTGGAAAACATGACAGCGCATGTTGGCCCATGGAGCGTGTTAGAGACCCACGTCTATTATAAGAAATATCCAATACGACTAAATTTTTTTGTTGGATTACTTTCATTGTACAGTGACAATGACTATTTATGGGTCATAATATAATGAATGATCCAAAGTAAATAAAGAAAGCAGATTATGTGTATTTTGACATCAAATTTTGATATCAGATTTTAACATCTTATAGGGAAAGTGAATCACTTGGATTCCAATATCTCCTACAAACTCAAGGAGAAAGCTTAAGTTTGAAAGTCAATGGATTCGAAACGGGCCGTGGTCAATGCAAGCCAAAATTAGCCAGATCACAATGCTTAGGCCAAGTTTAGGATGATGGCTTAGGAAACAGATTGGAATTTGTCCGCGTTCAGATCGTGAAAAAATATGTATGTGGCGCATGTCAGTGAAGGTGTAGGAAAGACAACCAAAAAGCCATGCGTAGGTGTGTGGCTGTGAGAGAATGCGTGAAATGCATCAGTCGATAGCTAAAAACCATGTGGACACATGGTTATGAGATTACGCGTGTGACTCTTGGAAAGACCGAAAAAACACGCGTATGCATGTGGTTGTGAGAGGGCGCATGAAAGATAATCAAAAAGATATGCATGGGTGTGTGGTTGTGAGAAGGCTCATGAGGTGTGTGGATAGACAACTGCAAAGACGTGCATGGGTGTGGCTTTGAAAGGATGCATGAAGAGCATGAAAAGACAGCCAAAAAGAGACAACAGCCCAAAAAGATGCACATGACATATATAGCTCAAAAGATGTTTGTGGGGGCATGGCTATGAGAGGGTGCATAAAGCGCGAGTGTGGGGTGCGTAAGACGCATGGCGCGTGAGGGCTCAAGAAAATGCCACAAACTCCTTTGATACCATGTTAAATCACCAATTACTCCAAAAGTTTCTTTACATTCAAATTTATTAATTTGATTAATATCTTTACATTCCCCCTCTCATGTGGGCTCAAATTTATCTTTAACAAATGTGACCTAACACGTGGAACATTAACCTGAATTGGAATAAAGTTATAGAGTTAAGGGTTGAACTTAAGGTCATTGCTTTAATACCATATTAATAAAATAAAATAAAAAAATGAAAGAGTATTTGGAGATGAGAGAATAAAGAGGACAATGATCTATGGTAGTTCGGCCTTAGATACATACATCCACAATAGGAAATGCCTGAGAGGGTTACATTTTTATTGAATTGCTTAAATATTTATATTACAGTGGATCCCATTTATAGAGCTCAAAGTGATAGGTGTTGGTAGGTGGGATATGCCAGATAAGGCAATATTATGTGAGGAAAATATCTATTGATTGCATTAACAAGAATTTAGTCTGATGAGATTAGGCATATGTATAACACATTACACATTGGCCAATGCTTTTAATCTGTGAGCATGTAGATTGCTAATCACCAAGTCTTTCTTGTGCATGCATGAAGCACTAGATGACTATTATATGGGATTCTTTTGCTTTTATTGGAAATTTAATTGAGACAATCACAAGGTCAACTTAAGGAAGTCACTTAGTTTAACTCAAGAAATACATTTGATTAAGTTTTCAATGTATATGTCACTTTCTAATTCCACTACGTCCTGGCCTATCATTTTGTGAAATCATAAACCATCAATTACTTTTCAATTTTCACTTTTTGCACAATCACTTTCGAATTCCACCACAATCAAACTGTCAGTTGCATGTGCAGAATGGAAAAAGAAAAACTGATGTTCTATTGAAGAACAATGTTATCGGTAAATATAGAGAATTCCTTGTCTGTTTCATTATGGAATAAGGGTCCTTTGCCAACATAAGAAAATAGAAGCTAACACGGGGCTCATTTTTCCTGAATTTATGCAGAAGCCAAACAAGAATTTGATGGAAATTGTTCAGTTCAGGTTTATAGTGTGCAAGCTTGCATTCCAAAGGATCCAGCTGCACTTTGGAATGCCGAATTTGTACAAGCTGAAGAGCTCTTTAAGCAGCACTTTACAGTTGACAATTGCTTGAGAGATAACAGGTTAGCATGTTTTATGATTTAAGCTTGTGTGCGTGCGTGTGCCATTCTTTTTTATGTCTTAAGGTGCAAATAACCTTTTTACTTTTATCTAGTAGAATTTGTTTACTATTTCAGATTAGGTGGTTACTGTAACTATTGAGGCTCTTAGCAACCCGCCAGAACTCTTTCATTTCTTTTTAAGACGAAGAGGGATTGCTGAAAAGCATCCTTTTAAATGGTGCATTAAATTGTAACTTTGACTATATATGCAGAAAAAACCAGCCCTCAACCACCTGAAACAAAGAAAATCCAATTAGAGTCAAAAACAGGATGCCCTTTTGCTTTCATTACCATGTACATCACGAAGTTGTTTTGGACTTTATTTCTTTGAAAATTCATGCTCGAAAGCATTAAGAGAAAACCTTGATCAAAGTAATAATGGTCAACTTTTTTTTTTTTTTGGTGAGTAGTAATTTTAGTCTTTCCATTTATGTGGATACATGCATGAGTTTAATATTTATTAGTTCTTCCTTGATGCTTACTGCAATGATTCTTCAGGTTCTGTGGGATTTCCAGTTCCTTTGTCCAGCGGAATGTGGAGGGAACACCTGGCACGATTGCAAATCCACTGACCAAAACTGCTGGAGGCCTTGGGCAATCCAAAAGTAGTTCCGTGTATCAAAATACCACGGTTCCTCAACCTCAGCAAGATAAAGTACAGCATTCTAGCCAAAAAGTTGGTCTGCAGTCTCCCAACGTGGTAAAAGATATTGAAAGTGAAATCACTGGCACAGGAGTTCGTGGTCAGAGTACCAAGCCTGGAGATAAAGAAAAAGTTCCTCCATTGCCTGCTGGGAAAAAGGTCCAGAATGGTAAAAGCGCTTCTGACACTGGAGGTTCATTGGCTAATTTTTGGGGCCGGGCATCTGCAAAGTCAAAGCCTAGTGTCCCTGCAGAAGATAACAATGTCATTGCAAATCTGACAGGTTGGTTTCCATTCAGTTTATCCTATGAGGTTAAAATTTGAAGTTTAAACTGTTTTGAGCATAAAGGAGGTGTTAGTCCTGACATATCTTTTCTGTGATAAGTTTTATAATGCAAACTACTGTTCTACAACCCATAGTTATTTTCTTAACTCCCCTTTTTCGTTTACCTAGTAATGATTCTTCTTCTTTTTATGTTTTAGTAGCTAATGCGGAAGCTCAAATAAGTGCTCGTGAAGCTCTCGAGGTTGGCATCAGTGATGATGATGGTGAAGACATCAATTTTAAGAGAGCTTCCAATGGTGAAGGCAGTAGAAAAAGGAGGGTTATTTTTGATTTATCAGATGAAGATGAATATGAAGATGCAGTCAATTTAGCATCACCAGATATTCCAAAGGGTCAATCATCTCTAGCTCAGAAACAAAGCACCAAAATTTTGGTTTCAGAGAAGGAAATAGAAAATAAACCAAAGGTCAAGGAAGAGATGGTTACTGACAAAGAATCTAACCAACCACTGAGAGAGGATCCTTCAGTTATCAGCAAGGGTGCAAATGCTGGGACTTCCTCTCTAGAGAAAGTACAAAGCTGTATTCCAGAAAGCGATTTAAATAAGGAGGATAAAGCGAAACTTGCTGTTCCAAATTCCCCAAAAAGGAGAAAAGTGTTGAAGACACGGATTGACGAGCGGGGAAGAGAAGGTACACACATGTTTAGATCCTCAGTTTCCAACCATACCTTTTTCCATTATATGACTTGGCATGGTAGTAATTGTTTCTCCTTTGGTTTCACTACCTAACTATAATCCTAATCAACCTAAAAGCCTCAAGATACCTTTTATATTCTAACTGATATGTTAGGTAAGTAAATTCTTATATATATTTTTCCTTCGTAATCCATCTTGGTATGCTACTCTCAATTTGGTTAGCAGTGGAGAGCTGCATTTATGATAACTAATTAATAGTTCAGATTTTATTTTCACTTTTGAGCTGCACATTTTAAACCATTTAATATTTGAAAATAGAAGCCTACTCTATATTAGTAGGTTTATTAAAACATCATTCTAACACTAGTGTTCCTGATAAACTAAAATAAAAGGGGGGGAAAAGATCGTCTTCTGCAAACACTTTCATAAATGCCCCATGTAAACCAAACTGTCTCTACGGCCAGAGCTGTTAGTCATACATTTTCATTTATATTTTTTTCTTGCTTTTTCTTTTTTTCTAATCATATTTTTATCTTGCTTTGTTGATCCAGTAACTGAGGTAATCTGGGATGATGAAGAGATAGAAGCAAAGAAAGCTGACAGTAGTACAACGAAGAAATCTGACAGCTCTACATTCAGCAATACTGTTAACAGGTTAATTATATGCGTAATCTTTCCATTTATGTTTTGCAAGAAATACTGGCTCCTCCACAGAACTTGCAAGTTGTTCGTATAGGCTTCTATTGATTAATGCAATGTTTGGTTGGGATAGTCAACCATCACTTTTTTTTTCTTTTTAATTGCTTGGTCCACTTTTCATTCATTTCATATCATGCATGTAGTTGGATTATAGGGACCAGATATTACAGCGCCTTAAAGATGAACACCACATCTTACCGGGCTAAAGCCAACTTTGGCTGAGGTTAGCTGTTGCCAATGTTGCAATTTAGGCAGTATGGGCTTCACAAATGAAAAAGGAAAATCAGTTTTGTAGCCATTGCATAAAATTTGTGGAGAGATCCAAGGAGTACAAGTCAGATGCTTGTTGAGTAGATCTAGTTCTTTCTTCCACACCCCTTAGGTAATTGTGTGCTCAATATGTGAGCAGACTCTTGTATGGTTGATTGTAATGCCCTTAAGTTGATTATCTATGACAGACTACTTATTATGATTGTGAGTGAGCTAGATTCTTCATGTTGATACTATTCTTTTGCTTAAAGATAGCTTTCAATATCAATAGGCTCTAAATATTGGGTTTATGAATCCAGGCCTCCTGCAGCTAAGAAGTCACCAGCGATAGGAAACACTGCTCCATCTAATCCAACAGGCAAAGCAGGAAACAAGAAAGCAGGGAACTTGAAAGATCCTAAGCAAGGCAACATTCTTTCATTCTTCAAGAAGGTTTGAGGAGACCTATTAGAAATTGTAGCTGTGAATAGAGAGCAGAGCTGTTTAATTGATGGTTCTTCAAAAGCTAGTCTTTATGCAATTGTAAGGTTTTCAAGATATTTCAATCTTGGCGGTTTCTTTTGGGCAGGAGGTTGTTGCTACGGCAACTTGTTCTTTTGCTTAAGGGAGAAAATTTAATCCTTTTTGCTTTTCACTCACTTTTGTGACTAATGTACGTAGTCTCATCCACTCTTTTACTTCAAATTAGCTAAAAAAGGGTAAAAAATGTCATACCTTTCTGGTTAGAGTAATGATTAAAAAAAAAACACTCACATTACACACCCCTACTCACATGGGGTGGGACCCATGTGATGGTGGGTTCCTCTCTCTCTCTCTCTCTCTCTCTTTGACGTGATAGTTAAAATCACCACTAGATTTTAGATCCAATGGTGATTTTTACTACTACATCAATGAGTGTACTTTAGAGTGTATGAGTTGGAGCGAGAGTGTAGCATTTCCCTTTAGGATAACCGGATGATTTTGGAGTGCTTGGAAGATGCCTTTTTACAAAACTTGGCTTTTAACATTGTTGTACATCAGTCATTTGTGTGTAGAATGATGAGAACATCCAACATAATATCATACGAGTTGTTGTGGGACAAAGGTGCGTTCTTGTAGAAGTTGAATTGCTCAAATGGTTGCGAGTAAAGCATGAATTTTTATTTTGATAATTATAGTAATTTTTCTACACAACATGCTTCACCTAGTAGTGAAACACCAGCTCCAACCAACTATCCTTATAGTTTCAACCCATATGAACCATGTTCATATTGCTCCGATTCTTATCATAATTAGTGCTAGTAATTGTCCATCCTGAGGACAATTCTATAATTTTTCATATATGCAAATGAACACAAATTTTTCTAGCCCGGGGTTCGATTGAAATACCTCGGTACTGTTTATGATAGAAATATATGTTCTTCAAATATGCTGGGCCACATTCGT
The DNA here is from genome assembly GCF_958979055.1 of Alnus glutinosa. NCBI lineage: Eukaryota > Viridiplantae > Streptophyta > Magnoliopsida > Fagales > Betulaceae > Alnus > Alnus glutinosa. The sequence goes on along the minus strand of NC_084893.1, from coordinate 20,505,845 downwards.
TATAAATTGTCAGTCTACGGTCTAGTTAGAAAAAAGAACATACGAATGATATATTTGGGTCTCATTATATGTTCAAAGTACGGCGTAAAAAATGGACAGCCAAAAATCATAACGTCTATATACGAATATAATACAGTTATTTTTTTTATAAAAAAAAAAATCAACAAAAATATTCCGTGTTGAAACATATGGTAAAATTATAGGTAAAACTTAATAGTGCATAGGCACAGCATTAACTATCAAAAATGATGATGCAATTAATAGCACGGTCATATTCAGTCAACAGATGCCTGCAAAATGAAGAGAGAGATAAGTAGAGACTTGTTGGAGTTGTCTGTAGGGAACTCTAGGATGCTTAAAGTGACCAAAGGGAATTGTCTAGCTCTAGAAAAGAAATGTAAGGCTGTATCTAAAATGGTGGTATCACCTCTCCTTGTGTTGAATGTCCAGTGTCCACTGATGGGGTACGGCCTGAAGAGTAATGCTTGTTGTAGTGTACAACACTAAGTACACAAAGCGTGTCAAGCAAATTTTTTTTTTTTTTAAATAAATAAATACAAAGGAGTTGTGTACAAAGTGTGTAAAGTTTGTATACAACAAGCATTACTCACGGCCTTAATTAGGTGTTGTGTTGGATTCTATGCTAACTTGCATCTTATGGCCTTAACGAGATTCTTCAATTGAAATACAGAACAGTTAGACTGAAACCATGAAGTGGTTATTTTCAATGCTACAATTTTAGTATCCTTTTAAGTAACCTTTATGCTAATTCAGTTGGTCAAGCTATTTGCATTTTTCCTCATGGTCGAGTCTTATCATCTGCTCTTTGTTCTGTTCCTTCGCGTTTACCTTTTTGGTTTGGCCAGGACTTGCAGTTCGAGCTTTATCACCATGTATCTTAGTTTTGTTATCTCTATTTAGATCAGCTGAGTGTATAAATGATCTATCAGTTGCCCTCTCCCTATTTCCATGTTTGACTTGTCGACCTAGTCAGGCATTGGAAATCTTCTTGACCACTCTGCCTTCTGTACTTATGGTGGTTTTCGCTTTGGAAGTCGTAGGAGCGCGTTAATTGATTGTGAGTGACCACTGTCATGCGGCATGCAGCATATTAGTCGCTTCGTCTGCCAAGCCACTTTGGCACATCTAGTCCATCCATTAGTTCTAGAACTCGACAATTAAGCTCTAAAGTTATAGATGACACATTAGAAGGGCAATTTCTCATTTCTCCATTATTTCCTCAATTTTTCTTCCATTTTCCCTTGTCTTCTTCTCTAGTACGTTGGCTCCTCTCTTCTTTATCTCTATTGGTTTTCTTATGGTGCGTTTGGTTTGTAAGATTATTCAATATTCGAACTGGGTTTTTATTCAAAAACTCATACCCAGATCCAAGTTGAATAAAACCCATGGGTCACTTGAATAAAGTTTGAATAGTTTGAATAAACTCATCATATATTTTTTATTATTATTTTTTACCATACCAATCATTATACACAACTTTTCATATAATCCAATCATTTCCAATCATTTTATACTATTATAAAACACTTTTTTAAAACCCATCATATATTTTTTATTATTATTTTTTACCATACCAATCATTATATACAACTTTTCATACAATCCAATCATTTCCAATCACTTTATATTATTATAAAACACTTTTTTCCAATCTTCCAAATTCAACACCCAAACATATATTCAAAAAAATCTAAATTATATTCAACATCCAAACACATTTTCATTGCCTTGAAATCCGTGATCAAATTCAGAATATTATTCATATTTGAAATATTCGATACCCAAACGCACCATAAGAGTTCTATTATAACACGTGAAAGGACTTGACAAGTGACAACAACAATACTAAAATAGAATGACAACTTTGACTCCAATTCTTATTAGGACTTCAATTAGGACTCTAAGACTTCCCTACCAGCCATGATGACTTCTTAGCAACTTCTTTGGATCATATAATCCTTCTTTGATTCTTCCTCTACATCTGTAGCTTCAATGGTCAAGTATTTAGGGTTAGGTTGTCGTTGCCTTGTAGACCTATGTGGCATTGGTGTGCCATCATAAACTCAGCTGCAACTTAAGAAACTCACCTTAAATTGATTTTTTAGACTTTTTTTTTTTTTTTTTTGGGGGGGGGGTGGGGGGGGGGGGGTGGATTGATCCTTCAGTATTCAAGTGATTTCAATTTAACCTGTAAGTTTTAAATTTTATTTAAATGACATATTTTTTACTTAAAGGAAGAGAGAAAGGTAGAAATTAGTGATAATTTAATGACAACAAAATTTGACATTTTTATTCATTTTCTATTCAATATAAGAAAGTTAATTAGGCATATTAAATGCACCGTTTATTTCACTTGAAAAACATGGACCGGTTCAGTTTTACTTAAATGACCGGTATTTTTTACTTAAATGACCGGTTCAATGCTTAAAATATGGGTTCATATTACATGTCATAATTTTAGGCTAACTTTAAGTTGAAACTCGGTTTATTTAAAGAACTGTTTATTTAATGACAACAAAATTTAATGTTTCTATTAATTTTCTATTCAATATAAGAGAGTTAATTAAGCATATTAAATGCACCGTTTATTTTAATTGAAATACATGGATCGGTTTAATTTTACTTAAATGACCGGTTTAATGGGTTAACGTCATATGTCATAATTTTATGCTAACTTTAAGTTGGAACTCAACTTATATATATAGTCAACGTGTTGTCTAGTCTCATATATTAATTAAATAATTAAATTTATCATTTCTTATTGATTTAAGTTTTTAATATAACTAATAATTTAACTAATATCCAATATTTCCAACAAACCTCCATTTTTGTGAGCAAATATTTTTCAAATGAGCTGGAAGAAAATGGGATCTAAAATTCTAAACAGGCGTAATAAACTTCTTTCTTTTTCTCATTTGAAAAAAAAAAATCAATCTCAGTCACCAAAGCAGCGAGGTAGGGACAGTTGCAACGAAAGTTGGTGGAAGGAGGGACCAAGTGCCAGTATACGCCATCTCTTTGAATAAAAAGGAAAGCGAGAAGGATAAGTATGAGGTCCTTCGGAAAAGCGAGAAAGTTAAGTTTGAGGTCGGAAATCGAGAAGGATAAGTTTGAGGTCCTCGGCCACCCCTTTTTTTTTCTTTTTTTTTTTTTTTTTTAACGAATTTAGTCTGTAAATTAAAAGAAAGGGAAAATAGGATATCCTCTATCCAAAACTCTAGTCTTTTTCTTTCTATTAAAATCACTTTTGATATGTGGAAAAAGGTGCATGTAGGGTACAAATTCTTTATCATTAATGCTTCGTTTGTTTCGATGTAAAATTGTCTCCGTTTGTTTCGACGTAAAATGGTTTCCGTTGTAAAATGATTTTAGGAAAGTAATTTTTCTAGAAAATATTTTTCGCTGAAAGCATTTTCTGGTGTTTGGCGCGTACGGAAAATCACAAATTTTTTTCAATGTTTTTATTCAATCATATTAACCTATAAAAATCAATTTTTATTCCAAACATATAAATATTAATGTAAAATAATATAAAAATTACCGAAGACAAGATTCCGTTACTGACCGACAGGATTCCGGCCACTTTTACCGGATTCCGCCATCCAAGATGAAGGCCAGAATCCGAACAGTTTCGTCGAAATCTAGGTTGGCCGGATTCCGGCGAAAGTGGCTGGATTCCGGCATAGAATAGCCAGACTCTGGCATACAGGCTGGAATCTGCCAGAACCGCCGAAATCCGGCCGTTCTGGCCAGATGGTCGGAATACGGTCCCCGGAATCCGGACTGACCGGATTCCAGCGACATAGATCGGACGTTGTCGGATTTCGGTACCGGCAAGATTTCGGTGATGGTCGATTGCTTGAAGTGAAGGTCGACTGTGTCGTTTAATAAGAGTCGAATGCGTCTAGTGTCTTCGGAAAATGATTTACGCTTTTAAAAAGCGTAAATCATTTTCTGAAAATTTACTAAGGGTTTTCGGTCAAACAGAAATCATTTTCTCGTTGACTATTATTTTCGCCCCTACCAAATACCAGAAAATGTCGAAATCATTTTCCAAAAATCATTTTACGCCGAAACAAACGGAGCATAAGTTGAAGAAGCCTATGGACGTTATATCGGCTTGTGCAATTAAGGCAACTTTAATATTGTGTCCAATTTTTGTTTTTCAAGATCAATTTCACTTTTAACTCTTGATCTTTCGTTACTTTAGAAAAAATGTATCCAAATTTTAAAAAGTCAAAATAGCAGCCTATGGAGAGGGCCATGATAGAAATGGACGGAGGGCTCCGATCAATCAACGTCAGCTAAATTGGTGGGGTTGATTGATATATGATCATAAATGGAATGCACTAAAAGCCACCTACAAGGGCCACCGAAGAATTGTTCAAAAGATATGGACGATACATCGGCTTATGCAATTATGGCAATTTTAATATCGTGTCCAATTTTTTTTCAAGAAAAATTTTACTTGTAGTTCTTGATCTTTCTTTACTTAAAATAAAAAAAAATAAAAAAACCAAAAAAAAAAAAAAGTACTATTACCAACGTTCTAACTTCTTTTACGCTCATTTTTCTACACAAGACCGATTCATGAAATGTAAGTGTAAATCTGCTGACTAGGAATGCTCAGACAACACGGGTTTTACATTTTAGAAAGTGGAAATTAATAATTTTCTCCCTTTTGACAATGACGTGTGGAAAATCAAATAGGAAAGCTCATGAGAAATTGCAGCCTGGTCGAACTCTCTAAACCCAAAAAGAACACCATACTTATGCAAATTGAGCAATCTGTGCTGCCTGATACAAATATGAGCAGTAGAATTTCCCTGCTGTTTTTGTTCTGCCTTGGTTTGCAGTTCACCTATGCTACCGTCACTGATACTATCCGACAAGGAGAATCACTGAACACATCGGACTACATTCAATCTGCCAACGGAATGTACAAACTTGGTTTCTTTTATCAAGAAAACTGGACAAAGTATCACGTGGGAATATGGTTCTCTTATGCTTCTGACCGCAACGTGGTTTGGGTTGCAAACAGGGAGCACCCATTCCCAAACTCCTCTGCCGTTCTTACCTTCAACCCGGATGGGAATCTTGCAATATCCGATGGCAGAATGTTGCACCTTCTGACTAACGCTTCAGGTGGCAATAACAATACCTATGCCAGGCTATTAGATACAGGTAATCTTATACTGACAAATACGGCCTCAGATTTTTTGTGGCAAAGCTTTGACCATCCTACTGATACTCTTTTGCCCGGAATGAAGATTAAAGATGATAAGACAGGATGGTCATTAACATCATGGAGAAGCAATGAAGACCCTGCTCCTGGTCTTTTCTCTCTGCATCTGGGTTCTCGGAAAGAACTAATCTTAATGAAGGGGTCTGAACCATACTGGACTACTCCACTCATCGGTCAGCTAGCTGATATGTTCGACATTTATGGGGACTACATATCTTACACTACTAGTAATAATTATCCTTCTGAATTTAGAAGAGTGTCGTTGAGTGTAAACGGGGAGCTTCGACTGCAGAGGTGGTCAAACAGTTTCCAATCTTCTTTAAATTTGTCCGGATCATTAAGGTGTGGGGCTTATGCTTTCTGCGGTGAATTCAGCATATGCAGTGAGACAGCCGCTAAGCCATGCGACTGTTTGCCAGCATTCAAACCCAATACTACTCAAGGATGCAAGAGAAAAACAGATTTTCCGTGCAGCGATGTTGTTCAGAAACCTGGGTTTCTTCCCATGTCTAAAGTTTTTTTGCCCAGTAATCCCCAGCCGTTGCAGTTCGTTGGCAATGCTTCAGAGTGCGGATCAGCTTGCTTGATAAACTGCAATTGTACCGGTTATGCTTATGATCAAGAGCATCGCTGCCTGGTATGGGAAGGTCCTCTGTTAAATATGAAACAATTCTCAGAAGATAATACATATAAACAAGACTTCTATCTGAAACTTGCTCGTCCGGACTTGATTCTCCAAGGTTTTTTTTAGTTATTTTGGTGACTATTATTGCTGTTCTGATGTTTTCTTCCTCTAATTAACAAGTTCTGTGACTGAAATATTTTTGAAGAGTTACCTCTAGGCATTGCCAATCTATATATCAATGTCTATATTATTTATTCATCTGATTTCCTTTTGCAGGCACAAACTCAACGAATGCAACTGTAACAGATACAGGATTTAAGAATTTGAAGGATATATGGAAAATTGTCTTTCCGATTGCATCTATCGCAGTGGTTGTTACATTGGGCCTTTGTGTTTATTATGTGATCAGGAGAAAACAGAGAAGGAAGGGTGAGTAAAGAATGGTTCACAACGTTATTTTAGCAATCTAAATTTATATTCTTAAACATGTGTTGTTCACCATTCAGGGGAGGATTTGTTACTGTTAGATTTGGGCATGACCCTAAAGGCTAATAATTCGGAGCATGGAGAAGTCCAAATGCCCTTATTCAGTTTTGCAAGTGTTTCTGCTGCAACTAATAATTTCTCATCTGCAAATAAGCTCGGAGAGGGTGGTTTTGGACCTGTTTACAAGGTATGATTCATTGTCCCTAAATGCAATGCTTTGGATATAGAATGCAAGTTAACAAGCACAAAAGGGCACGTCCCACTTTTGTTGATGTGTATGTTGTGAGGCCACTCAGTATACCTATTCAGATAAAGTTTTATTATGATAAAATTTTGCTTGGTATATGTTAGTTTTATATGTAATTGGATGCTTAATAGATATTTGTCAATCAGTTAATAGTTAATGTTGAGTATACATGTGCGAGTCTAAAAATATTGAGACCCGCTTTCGAAAGGTATCACAAGTTAATTAAGTGGTTAATATAACATAATTGTGTCCAAATTCATATGATTAAACTTTTAGGTTGAGTGATATCCCAACATGATATATTATAATCTCACTAAAGACTCCTAAGGTGTCAATGCATTGATTTTTCTATGTCCAAATCCAGAATGTCGGTCTCTAATCTTGGCTCAAGGACCAGAGATTCTACAACAACAAAATGTTTTCATTTGATTCCCTAAAAGGGTTTAGCCTTTATCATTGGCAATGGATTTATTATTAATGTAGCTTACTATTTTATTTTTTTCATGTATTTTTCACAACAAATTTTTTTAGGGAATATTACTCAAAGGGGACGAGGTAGCTGTAAAAAGGCTTTCAAAAAGCTCTAGGCAAGGTTGGGAGGAGCTAAAAAATGAAGCAATGCTCATAGCCAAGCTCCAACACAAGAATCTTGTTAGACTTTTGGGCTGCTGCATTGAACAAGATGAAAAGATACTAGTTTATGAGTATATGCCCAATAAAAGCTTGGATTTCTTCCTTTTTGGTTTGTAATATCACACATTTTGATATATATATATATATGGGACTCTCTTTTTTATGTTTCTTTGCGTGTGGCTCACTAATTGTCAATTTACTTATATATGTTAAGCAGATCAAGAGAAGCGCATGATATTAGATTGGAGGACTCGTGTTGGAGTCATTGAAGGAATTGCTCAAGGACTTCTTTATCTTCATGAGTATTCTAGGATAAGGATTATTCATAGGGACTTGAAGCCTAGCAATATCTTGTTGGACAACGATATGAATTCCAAGATATCAGATTTCGGGATGGCAAGAATATTTGGAGGAAATGAGTCACAAGCAAATACAAATAGAATTGTTGGCACTTAGTAAGTAATATAAAGGGAATTTCTGAATTATAAAAATCATCATAAAACATGCAATTACTAATATTTTTAACTTGATGATGGTGTACAGTGGCTATATGTCTCCTGAATATGCTTTGGAAGGTCTCTTTTCAATTAAATCCGATGTCTACAGTTTTGGCGTCTTGTTATTAGAGATTGTGAGTGGTAGGAAGAATACTGGTTTTTATCAAACTGACTGCTTCCATCTTATTGGATATGTGAGTATTTTATTTGCATCTTTTGTTGTAGAAATTGAAAACACTTACGTTGATTCATAGTTATGAGTAGTTGAATATTCATCGTTATTAAAACAAAATTAATCCTCTATTTTTGAAATTTTAGTACACTAAGTAGAGTATAAAATGACTATGGGTCTCAAAAGTTTAAACTAATAAAAAATTATGTATTTAATCATTAACCATCATTCTAACATCCTCCAACTTTCCTCTTTTTTTTTTTTTGGATTTTAAGGCATGGGAATTATGGACAAGTGATAGGGGATCAGACTTGGTGGATCCACTACTTGATGATATATCCTCTATGCAGATGGTATTGAGATATCTTAACATAGCTCTCCTTTGTCTTCAAGAAAGTGCAGAGGATAGACCTACCATGTCTGACATTGTCGTCATGCTTAACAATGAAAGTGGAGTTCTACCTTATCCCAAGGAGCCTGCTTTTTTGAATATGAGAAATATGTCGAAGGCAAACCCAACTAATAGCAACAAGATAGAAATTAGTTATGTGAGTGGTGGAATAGTTTCAACTATGGAAGGCCGGTAACATTTGAAAGTCTAGCCATAAGTGTTCATATTCTCCGAGTAAATTGTTAGAACACATTCAATCTTTTTGCCTATGGTCTATAACATTATTCAATTGTGTATTGAATCTTTGGATCTTTAGCCATATAATATGGAATTATAGTTTTTGAGATGTATCATGAAATTTACTTATTGTAAATCTTTTGCACCTTGATAAGCATGGACAAAACCAAGGGGCTAGAGGAAAACATTCCCTTTTATTTTATTTTATTTTATTTTATTTTTATTTTGATTTAAAGTGGCTAACATGTAAAGTCGCTTAAAATATGTCATATTAGCTGATATGAAACTGGTGTGATATGAAAAATTGAATTTGACTTCAAATATAAAGTGTGTGCATAAGTGTCAACAAAAATTAAGGCACAACGGAAAGTAAATGACACACAGATTTTGTTGACGAAGTGGAAAATTCAGTTAAGAGAAAAACCACTCCGGGGCAGCCAAACCCAGGAATTCCATTATTCAGAAGACAAAGCTAGATACAAGACAGTAACACTCACATATACCCGATGCAGTGGTCGTATCTTGATCTCTGACGTGTAACCCAACACGAACGCTTCCCAACCAGGTTCACCTACCTGAAGGGGTCTTCAATGAAACTCCTTACCTTAGAGCCGACCTCTAAGATAGACTTCAACTTGTAGCGCAGCACACTTGAAAAACAGCTTCAGAGGAGATATCACGTCTCTGAGCTCTAATGGAATTCACACCGAATTCTTGCAGCTTTAAGTGCCCAAGGACCCCTATTTAAAGTATGGGGGTCAGAATGAGCGTCAGGCAAAATTTGCCTTGGAGCCGTCTGGATGGACAACTGTGCGACAGGATATTTTCGGAATTTCCGAGGAGAAATCTTTCCTGTATAACAACATCGTCCGGATGGGATGGCTCGATCGTCCGGACGGTCGCACATCCGCCGCAAGTTATTTCCATATCAGGCTTGGCACATCCGGAACATGGGGCAGGAGCGTTCGGATGGCTAAACTTTAGCACGCAATTTCCATATATGATTTGCGTGCGTCCGGACCAAGAGGAGCAAACGTCCGGACGGTTGAAGTCGAATTGTCAGTTACCATATACGATGCACCATCGTCCGGACCACAGCTGTCAGGCGTTCGGACGGTCAAATTCAAACTGCGATTCTTGCCTTATGGACACACGCGTCCGGACGGGATACCACATCGTCCGGACGGTCGATTGATCTTCCCTTCCTTGGAACTTGGAAAGAATCAGTGACTGATCGAGTGCTTGATGGGCGTTCGGACTTGCTGCTGAAATGTCTAGACGGAGCAAGCTGGAACAGAAACTTCTCGATACAGTGGAATGTCCGGACGGAAGAGGCACGTCATCCGGACGTATGATGCTGGACTGTCTGGCGTCTGGATGGGATGACACATCGTCCGGACGGATGGAGCAGTAGACAGATGAGCGTCCGGACGGGATGACACATCGTTCGGACCATTGACAGGGAACTTGAATTTCTTCGAATCTTGACATCACTCTGAAAGTGGAATCCCTATTTACAGCATCTTTTACACATAAGTGATTTTGTCCAAACACAAAATAAGGCCAAAATACTAACAAACTCCCCCTTTGGCCATTCTGGGACAAAAATCACTTGACCGGTTTGGAAATACATTCCCGGTCCAAAAAATAAAAATTACTCCCCCTTTTTGTCACAAAGGGACAAAGGGTAAACAGAGTAATAAAAACAACCAACTGAAAAAAAAAATTACTCCCCCTAACGATCTCAGAAGGATCCGGGAAACAGAGTAATAAATATTCAAGAGTTATAATAAATACCAAATTGTCTCAAAATAAAAAGATAAAAAAAAAAAATCAACAAAACAAAGCAACAAGAGGGAATCAAACATCCTCTGCCATAGGTGTAGTTCTGGGAGCCCGACGTCTCCGGGGAGTATCATCATCATTACTGCTGTTTGGATGATGGACTTGGAGACACTCCTGAAGGTCCAAGTGGGTCTGCTCCACCCTCTTGCTAATGGGCCGCATCTCCAGCTGCATAGAGGACATTGACTGCTGCATGGTGGACATCGTCACCTGCATGTTGCTCATCCCTCCCTGTAGAGCAGCAAGAGCCTCCATGATATGAGAAATATTGAACTCTGGCTCAGACGGCGGGACTGTGTGAGAGGATGAAGCCACGTCTGGAAAAGCAACTGGCATGGCAGTTGGCATATCCTCATCAGAATCCTCTCGCCTCAACTGTACATTAGACTTCATCAAGGTCTGTTTGCTGAGAGGCTGCTGCAACTTCATTCTAGGCTCTCTATTGGCATTAATGCTGGACTGAAGGATGATTTGAGTGAGGAGGCAGCCAAAAGGAAGTCCAGCATTATTCTCATCACGGGCCTCTAGCATGACCCCCAAAATATGCTTGCAGAGGCAGAATGGCAAGCGGAGGTGGATAGCATAGACAAACTGGGCCTTCTTCAGTATCAAATCACTACGCTTGGTAACTGGCCACAGATTGTGCTGTACTATTTTGGCTAGCATGCGATGTGCGGGAGCCAGAGCGCCAATCTTGATAGATGTAGGACGATCCTCACCCTGTGGGGCTATATGAAAGAACTCACGAAGCTCATCCATGGATGGAGGAAGCACCACCTCGTTGTACGGTCTGGCAGGCAGATTGAGAACAGGGACCCCAATAACTTGATTGATGATCTGAGGATCAACAGTAATGAAGTCGCCATCAATAGTGGACTGGAGAACCGTCCCACGCTCATCATCCTGCGCCACCTCCAAGTTGGCATAGAAAAGTTGGACAAGCCTGGTGAGAACAACACAGGCGTAGGTGTAGAGATAAGTCCACTTATATTGCTGGATAGTCTCATAGATACTATTCAGCGGAGGCACCATAATGTCTGCACAAATCACCTTCTGCTCAGCAATGACAGACCGGTCCATGATCCTGGCTTGGCTCTCGTTCACCTCAGCTTCTGTCCTCTGACGGACCCAGCGCTGTGAACTGATGTCAGACATGATTCTGCACGAAGGAAACCAACAAGAACATTCCAAAAAGAATCCAAAAATAATCTTGTTAGGTTAATGAAAATTAGGCAGAATAACAGCTATTGACAGTACCGTAGCAAAATAAGAGCAGATACTAGTCCAAAAAGCATTATCAAGAATAATCCTTACATGACAGATCTAAGCCCCAAATATTCACAAGAAAACAACATTCTAACAAAGAAAAATTGCAGAGAAAAAGTTAAACGAAATACATACCTGGAATGTGAAATAATGAGCAAAAAGACACAGGCTACAAATAGATCAAAACAAAACTCACATACTTTACTCTAAAGCAACCAAAAAGAGAGATTTTGTGGGGTAAGGGAGAGAATGTGGCGATCTGGGCAGTATATAGCCGCTGTGGGGTTCCCGTCCGGACGGTGAAATGAAGACGTCCGGACGTTTTCTGCCTCAGAAAGGAGTGGACAGGTTGCGCGCGTTCGGACGATATAAAAGAACCTGTCCGGACAATGAAGCCAGCGCATGTCCCGACGTAAGACAGGAATCATCCGGACGACAATGCTCCAGCTCGGTCCGGACTTCCAAAAACTGAACAGTCCGAACGGCTGAACCCTACTCGTCCGAACTCCTAGGAAGACCGTCCGGACGCTTTACACTGAAACAACAGAAAAACTGAGAAAAATTTACACAGATTAAATTTTCTCAAGATAGAGTCAGAATATGCATGCATAATCAACTGATAACACAATCAGATAGCATTTCAGAAATAAAACACAAATATAACAGGAAGTTGAGATTTCAATTAGCACAAATAATTTTTCTTGATTATATAAAAATCAAAATAAGCAACTCAACTCAAGCAATGCGTGTGTGTGTGTGGAGACTCCTTTCCTACAAGGTAAGACTTTTCAAGACATGACAAAATGCAACTAGATTTTCTGGACGTGAGAGAAAATCAAAGACAGATTAGTCAAAAGTCAAACCTTATAGCTTGCTAGGGCCTAGACACCCTCATCTGATACACTCCCCCTGAGAAACAGCACATATAATTTTTACTTGCTCATAGAGGGCAAGGTAAGTTTTAAGCACATAAGAAATGATTACAATTTTAAAGCACATAACTTTTTATGAATTATTGCTTGAATCTTATGATACTGCAAGCTGTAGGGAGTGCCAGAATTTATAGGCGCTAGGTTCAACTAGCCTGTGGTCAATTTGACCATCTCATCAAGGACTTCTTCTCTTATCCAAAATTTCCAAAGACAAAGAGTCAGAGAAGGAAAGATGTACCTTGAGGGAAGCCCGGGATAGTGCACTTTTTCATCGCATGAGGAAAGAAGCTATCCTAATTTTTGCATAAGCAGAAAAAAAAAAAAAAACACTTGACTAGAATAGTCAGAACTTCTCAATTATATCTAGGCATATTTTATTAATGCAAACCGAATTGAGATATTAGGCAAGAATGCATGCAATATCTAATAGAAATAAAATCCTGCAAATTCTCCCAATTTTTTTTTTTATTTTATTTTTTTAATAAAGCAAACCAACACACAGCAAGCAATATGAAAAAAAAAAAAAAAAAAAATCATCAGATGCTATGGTAAGATCAAACTTGTGTGTGCTCAATGATGCCATTACAGAAAAATAGTCGCTCGACCTGCTTTTTCTGTCTTCCCCACAAATACCTGCAAAGTTTTCTCAAGAAAACACACAAGGGGGCAAAAACAACTTGTTCCTAGATTGCATATAACAAATAAATGTGCAATCAAACTTGATGCCATAGGATTAGGAACAGAATCCTAGGCATGAACACCCGAGTCAGCTAGGTGCGCCTGTTCCCCCTCCTGGGGTGACTGTCCTTCTTAGCCTAAGTCTGGCTTCCGGTGGGCGATTGCTGACAAGACTGCATCATCCACTTCATCATGTTTTGCATCCAGACAGGGGGCTCATCGATGTACTGCTCTTGAGGCCTTCTCAATTGCCTGGGTTTGCTCTTGTAAATGCCACTCTGATTGGCTGGTACAAACCGCTGTTGAGACTGCTGACACTGAGGAGCATAAGACCAAGGGGCTTGGAACTGATGTCTTGGTGCTTGTCCCCACGGTGCTTGATAGGGTGCCTGATGCCAAGGAGTCTGATGCTGAGCTGCAGGTACAGTGCCATATTGAGCTTGTCTAGGCACTTCTTTCTTGGCCTTGGCTTTTTGTGCTTCCAAGAGGGAGCACTGAGGCCGTATATGTCCACTGAGACCTCAGTGATGACAAATAGGAGGTCTTCTGATGGAATGAGGCTGCTGAGTGCCTGGAACATCATCAGTGACCTTTTCCTTCTGTTTCTCTTCAATAGCTGGAGGCAGCTTTGGGACTGTAGGTGGCACAAACACAGTCTTTGAGGAAGAAGGGATATCAGAAGAGGAAGCTACATACCTGAGACCAGTCTTGTCATATGGGCTCTTCTGGATGGACAGTATACAAGTCAACTTCTCATCAGTGACTTTCTCTAGTTGGAGCTGTGTCTCAAGTAGCTTTTCTTCAAGTTCCTGTATCTTGAGCAGCAATGAACTCTTCTCAGTATGCAGATTGTTCAGATCATTAATATGCTGGTTTCGGCCTTCCCTCATCTTCTCAAACTCCTTGTAGAGAGTTTTGTATGCTTCCTTGAGCTCTACCTCATTCTCACTATGCTCTGAATAGTATGAGTCTTCTTCTTCAACAAAAGTGGCCATAAAGGCCAGAAATTTGTCAAACTCTGGAGCATCTTCTTGAGACTCATCACTGAGAGTCACATTGTATGCCTTTCCCTTGCCCTTCTTGAGATTCCCGCAATCGGCCCGGATATGCCCATAGCCTGAGCATTCAAAGCATCGGGGTCCTCTGGGATCTTTCTTCTCTTCATCCTCTGGTTCAGCTTCTTTGAGAGGTTTCTTGGCTTTTTCAGAAAACTTCTTCTTAAACCGATCATCTTTCATTAGTCTTCTGAAATTTTTGGCAAGCATTGCCACAGCTTTTTCTTCATCTTCAGAGGAGGCTTCTACCTTCATCTTGGAAGCCTTGAGAGCAATGGTCTTCAACTTCTTGACTGGGGGCAAGGATAGCTCATAAATTTGAAGAGATCTTACCAGCTCTTCAATCTTCATTTCATCAAGATCTTTGCTTTCTTCAATCGTTGTTACTTTAATCCTGAAACGCTCAGGCAAAGATTTGAGAATTTTTCGGATGAGTTTTACATCCAAAATAGGTTTCCCAAGACTCACCATGGAGTTTCTTAGGTCACTAATTTTGGAGTAAAACTCTCCAAAGGTCTCTTCCTCTAACATCTTAATCTCTTCAAATTTTGAAATCAACATTTGAAGTTTGGCAGATTTCACAAGTTTAGTGCCTTCATATGTTGTTTCCAAAATTTGCCATGCTTCTTTGGTTGATTCGCAATTTGAAATTTTGGCGAATTCAGATGGAGAAAGTGCTTGGCATAGAGCATGGAGGGCTTTGTCATTGGAAAGTCGGGCGTTTTTCAAAGGAGCTGTCTCGAGGGTTGTATCCTTTGGTTTGGTCCAACCAGATTCAACAATACTCCAACAGTCAATAGATTTTAAAAAGAATCTCATCCGAGCTTTCCAATAGCCATAGTTCGAGCCATCAAAGGCAGGAACAGAGTTAAGAGTTTGAGACATATTTAACACAATAGAAGTCAAAATATAAAAACACTCAAGAAATTAATCTTCTCAGAGTGTATCAAGCTCTGATACCAATTGAAAAATTGAATTTGACTTCAAATATAAAGTTTGTGCATAAGTGTCAACAAAAATTAAGGCACAGCGGAAAGTAAATGACACACAGATTTTGTTGACGAAGTGAAAAACTCAGTTAAGAGAAAAACCACTCCAGGGCAGCCAAACCCAGGAATTCCACTATTTAGAAGACAAAGCTAGATACAAGACAGTAACACTCACATATACCCGATGTAGTGGTCGTATCTTGATCTCTGACGTGTAACCCAACACGAATGCTTCCCAACCAGGTTCACCTACCTGAAAGGGTCTTCAATGGAACTCCTTACCTTAGAGCTGACCTCTAAGATAGACTTCAACTTGTAGCACAGATCACTTGAAAAACGGCTTCAGAGGAGATATCACATCTCTGAGCTCTAATGGAATTCACACCGAATTCTTGCAGCTCTAAGTGCCCAAGGACCCCTATTTATAGTCTGGGGGTCAGAATGAGCGTCAGGCAAAATTTGCCTTGGAGCCGTCCGGACGGAGGACCATGGACGTTCGGAAGGACAACTGTGCGACAGGATATTTCTGGAATTTCCGTGGAGAAATCTTTCCTGTATAAGAACATCGTCCGGATGGGATGGCTCGATCGTTCGGACAATCGCACATCCGCTGCAAGTTATTTCCATATCAGGCTTCGTAAGTCCGGACCATGGGACAGGAGCGTCCGGACGGCTAAACTTCAGCACACAATTTCCATATACGATTTGCGTGCGTCTGGACCAAGAGGAGCAAATGTCCGGACGATTGAAGTCGAATTGTCAGTTACCATATACGATGCACCATCGTCTGGACCACAGCTGTCAGGCGTTCGGACGGTCAAATTCAAACTGCGATTCTTGCCTTATGGACACACGCGTCCGGACGGGATACCACATCGTCCGGGGTCGATTGATCTTCCTTTCCTTGGAACTTGGAAAGAATCAGTGACTGATCGAGTGCTTGATGGGCGTCTGGACTTGCTGCTGAAACGTTCGGACGGAGCAAGCTGGAACAGAAACTTCTCGATACAGTGGAATGTCCGGACGGAAGAGGCACGTCATCCGGACGTATGATGCTGGACTGTCTGGCGTCCGGACGGGATGACACATCGTTCGGACGGATGGAGCAGTAGAGAGATGAGCGTCCGGACAGGATGACACATCGTTCGGACGACTGATAGGGAACTTGAATTTCTTCGAATCTTGACATCACTTTGAAAGTGGAATCCCTGTTTACAGCATCTTTTACACGTAAGTGATTTTGTCCAAATACAGAATAAGGCCAAAATACTAACATGATATATATAGGCATGTAAAGCTTAGCTAATCTCTATCAAAATTAGGTTTTACCCTTCGTTTATGGTTTAGCCTCCTGATGACAAATCTTCATTTTGTCCCTAGTGACAAGTCAATTTTGCGTTAAGAGTAACAACTCTGTTTTGATAAATGTATTTTGATTATTCTAGTACACTTGCAATGATATTCGAGAAAATTTTGTTTATAGTTTGTAGAAAAAGTGTCGTGATATGGGACGAACTAACGACTTCATATCCAAAAGGACTAATCACAATTAGGGTTCATTGCAATTACTTATAAATGACTTTTTCTGTAATCCACAAAATATAGTTTAAAGGGGTTTGGTTTTTATATATATAAAGGTAGGCGGTTAGCGGTTATTAACAATTTCCGTCAATCCCTAAAACCGCTAACCTCTAACCGCCCCACTCTAGATAGTTAGTGGTTATTTATAACTGTTTTCAAAAGTGGTTGGTTAGTGGTTACGGAGCGGTTATAACCGCTACGTTTGTATAGGCCTACCTACCAGCCATGATGACTTCTTAGCCAATTCTTTGGATCATAGAATCCTTCTTTAACAACAATTTATCATTGCAAACTAATGTTGGCACAAAGAGGAGCCTTATGAATGAGAACTCCGCTTTGTTATGGCATAGAGATTATGACATATCTCCATAGAGAGAATCAAAATATTAGTAAATGATGGAGTCTTAAAAACTCTTGACTTTATTAATTCTGATACTTTGTGTGGATTGCATAAAGGGAAAGCAAACGAACAAGACCACTAAAGGTGCCAAAAGGAGTTCTAAGATTCTTGAAATCATACATACAGATATCTGTGGACCTTTTTCTACTCCCTGCTTGAATGGTCAAAGATATTTTATATCTTTTATTGATGACCATACAAGGTATATGCATCTCTATTTTCTAAATGATAATGCTAAAGCATTAAATATTTTCAAGACCTATAAGGTAGAAGTTGAGAAATAGAAGGAAAAGAAAATCAAGATCGTAAGATTTGATAGAGGCGGAGAGTACAGTGGAAGGTACACAGAAAATGGACAAATGATAGGTCCATTTGCCCAATTTCTTAAAGAAGAAGACATTGTTGCTCAATACACAATAGCTGGCATACTACAACAAAATGGTATAGTAGAAAGAAGAAATCACACACTTATGGACATGGTAAAGAGCATGCTTAGTAATTCTGAGCTACCTTTATTTCTATGGAGTGAAGCTTTAAAATTTGTTTTGTATGTATTAAACTGGGTCCCATCCAAGGTTGTCCCTAATACACTTTTTGAATAATGGAATGGATGGAAACCAAGTTTAAATCACTTACACATATGGGGTTGTCCTACTGAAGTAAGGATTTACAATCTAAATATAAAAAAGTTAGACCCAAGGACAACCAGCAGTCATTTTATTGGCTATGCAGTCAACTCCAAAGGATTTAGGTTTTATTGTCCTTCTCATAGTACTAGAATTGTTGAGTCTATAAATGCAAAATTTTTAGAGGATTCTGAACATAGTGGGAGTGCTTATCCTCAAATGATTGAATTAGAGGAAACACAAGAGTTAACTGACGCTCCTTTATCCAAATGACGTTTGATTATGCTCAAGGAAATCCAAACTGATTACCTTGAACCACAATCAATTTCAGAACAGTCAACTCATGCGGAAAAAGTTCAGAATGAACTTAATCAACCTCCTTCAAATGCGGAGGAAGTAGGATTAAGAAGATCCTCAAGGATAATTTGACTAGCAATCCCTAGTGATTATGTTGTATACTTCCAAGAGTCTAATTTTGATGTTGGACTTAAGGATGATTCAAATTCATTTTCACAAACCATGAGTGGAGAGCACTCCACGTTATGGTTAAATGCCATAAAGGAAGAAATGGAATCCATGGTTAAAAATCAAGTTTGGGATCTCGTTAACTTACCACCAAAGGGAGTTGTAGCCGTAGGCTGCAAATGAGTTTACAAAACAAAAAAGGATGCTTCTAGTAATGTTGAATGATATAAAGTTATATTTGTGGCCAAAGGTTTCACACTAAAAGAAGGCATTGATTATCATGAAACCTTCTCTCCAATATCAAAGAAGGATTCATTTAGGATAATTATGGCATTAGTAGCTTATTTTGATCTAGAGTTACATCAAATGGATGTGAAAATAGCCTTTCTGAATGGTGATCTTGAAGAAAAGGTTTACAGAAACAACCTGAAGGTTTTGATGATAATACTCAGAAAGCTTGCAAACTAAATAAATCTATTTATGTAACGCCCCGCTTTTACAAAAAGCGTAAGTGAAATTTTTTTCGAATTTCCACAAGACATTACTAACTTATCAGAGGTAATTATTGGCAACGGAATAAATGTAATATAAATTTGGAATAGGTTGACACCTCAGAGCTACTACTGAAATACCTCAAAATATATATAATAAGCCAGTCAGCATAATTATACAAACAGTAATACCAGTCATGCCTCACAGGGCTAGATAATTATACAAGCCAAATATCTACATATAACTGGAGAATTATAAGTATTGTCTTAAGTTAGGCTAATGAACTACAACAGGGTAGTCTCAAAAGGTAGGCTATCCAGCCTTACAAAAACTGAACTAGGAACCATCTATGTGTTGGGATAGTCCTGATAATCCTCTTCTTCTTCATAGCCTGAACCATTACAAATACCATACAAAGAGAAGAAAACAACATAAACACTAAAGTGAGTCCGCTGTTTACAATAATAATATGAGTGCTGATTTATTTAATTAATGCAACACAATGCAATGGCCATATAATCACATGTATATACAAAATATAATCTATGATCGCGAATCATAGACATAAATTGAACATAAACGTAATCATAAGGCAATGACAGTTTTAAATGTAGAGTTTTAGGTATTTCCCTTTTTCCACTACTCTGTTGGCCTTGGCACGGTTAGCGTGTTATTTGAAACCTTGGTTTCCTCACTTAACTTTTTAATTATAATCTTTGGGAGCCTTGGCTCCTGGAAACCTTGGTTTCCCTAGTGACCTTGGTACACCAGTTTTTGTATTTATTATTCTTTTCAGGTACCTCCTCATTCACTGAGAACCTTGGAACTCATGTGAAGCCTCGCATACCCACCGTGGATCTTGATCCAACAGCTTGTTATTAGACAGGTTATTAAAAATAATAAAATATGCAAAATCACATGCACAAGCAAGTAAATAAAACAGTAAACATAATATTATAGGAAAAGTCAACCAGCTTCGTCCTCAGTAAGTATAGAGATACTTACTAGTTTCTGCTCCAAAAGTCTTTCTCTATAACTGCATAATTTCAATCATATAGTAATACTAAATTAGTGAAAAGATGCTACAATATATTTACTATATTTATCCTTAAAGTATCATTTTAACCGTTGTCCTAATACTTCCATTTTTGGTTCTCTTAATCAAGATATTGAATGCCATCTTAGGTTATTGAATAATGAAACTAAGACATCCTCTTTTACTAGCCATTAACTCCAACTAGTATGTTGATATATATAACTCCCATTCATACCCATATGTAGCCAAAATAATACTTTCTACACACACACACATTAGCCATATACCCATATACACTTACTTACTAAGTTTATACTTTAATATTCTCATTCATGCAGGGAATTCCAGCATACAACACACACACACCTTCACTTCACACATTCCTTTTCATAAATCAAAACTCCTATATTTCAGCAACTCATTCCCACACAAAAGTATTAAAGCAAAGCTACTATCTTGCTTGTTTAAAGCTTCATGAGTGTAATTCTTTTAAGAGGAGAAACTACCCATGATCCTAGGGAACACATATTGAATTTTAGAGAGTAGAAAGGAAGATTTACTTACCAAAATTCTCACCCAACAGGTTGGATAGAAGGAAGGGGTCTAACTCCAAAACAAAGTGCTTGAAATGAGTTGGAAGTTGCTGGTTTTTGAGCTAGAATCAGAGAGAGATTTCAGATGCTGATTTCTGGTGTTTTGTTGAGAAACAAGAGGAGATTTAAGGCTTCATTTCTGGCTATAAGTGCTGGCTTTCACAGAAGAATGAGAGAGATTTTCCATGGGAGATTCAGCACCAAAATAGTGAAGGGAAGAGGAGCTTACGTGAGTGGTATGGGGAGAGCTTAGGCTGGTTTTTGATGTCCCATGCATGCTATATATAATAACTTCGAATGGCTGAGATCAATCCAGCACAAATTCTTCCAATGGTTGGATCTTTGACAGCAAGAGAGAGAAATATCCATGCAAGATCATCTAATATCCAAGATTAGATTTTCTTCCATATCTAGTGTCATGATTAAATTGTACCACCATATCTAGTTCAATTTCAACCAAAATAAGCTAACTTAGGCTAACTAAATAAGTTTCAATCATTTGGAGCCGTCCATAAGCAATGGGTTCAAAATCAAAGGTAGAAAATCACTACTCTGCTGTTTACCCGTAAGCTGCTTCGCACTGGATAAAATCGCTTGATCAAAACTTAGTCGATCGATCGACATCGACCTATAATCGCTCGATCGACCAGAAAGTCGCTCGATCGATTTCAACTTTACTGATCTATTTCTTTACATGCATAAATACATAACTATATAGCAATTCTTAAGCCTTGTACTCATGCACATATCTTAATAACTTAAGTAGGGTGTCTTTCCCGGGTATTACAATTTATAGGCTAAAACAAGCCTTCCGTCAATGGTATATCAAATTTCACAAAGTTATTACCTCATATGGTTTTATTGAGAACTTTGTTGATCAATGTATATATCTTAAGGTCAGTGGGAGTAAAGTCATTTTTATAGTCTTATATGTAGATGATATTTTGCTTGTAAATAATGATTTAGGTTTGCTACATGAAACCGAATAGCTTATCTCTAAAAATTTTGAAATAAAGGATTTCGGTGAAGCCTCTTATGCCATTGGCATAGAGATTCATAGAGATAGAAAACAAAGAATATTAAAACTATCTCAAAAGGCCTACATTAGAAAAGTTTTAGAGAGATTCAGACTGAAGAACTGTTCGGCTTTTATAGCACCTATTATTAAAGGAGACAAATTCAGTTATGAAAAAAGTCCTCGAAATGCATTTTCTATTGAGGAGTAATGGGGGATAAAAACTCCTGCTAAATGCCATGTGAGAGGCAATATTCTTCAAATCTGGCATTCTCAAATTCTCTTCCATGATCAATGCGGATTTTCATGATGGGGCAGTTTTGCTCAATCTGAACTTTCTTGAACAATTGTTGTGTTGCATCAAAAGCATCAGACTTTTCCTGGAGAAGAAGAGCCCATGTGAACTGGGAATAGTCATCCACAACAACGAATATATACTTTCTTCCACCTAGACTAGCAGTTTTAGTGGGACCCATGAGATCCATATGCAGTAATTCTAAGCTTCTAGAAGTGAGAGTACCTTAAGTTTTCTTATGAGTTGCTCGAGTCTGCTTCCCCAGCTGGCATAGACCCAAACTCCTTTCTCAGTTTTCTCCATTTTAGGTAGATCTTTGACAATTTCCTTGCTGACAATCTTGAGCATATCTATGAAGTTTAAGTGCCCCAACCTTTGATGCCATAACTCACTATCATCAATGGTTGCCTTGTTGCAAATTATCTGAGGATCTGAAGTGAGGCCAGGGAGGCCATAGTAGTTATCAACAGTCCTTTCTACTCCCATTAGCCACTTGCCACTGTTGTCAAAGATATTGCATTTCTTTTTGGAGAATTGGACCATCAATTCATTGTCATAGAATTGGCTGATGCTGAGGAGATTCACCTTGAGTCCTTCCACATATAAGGCTTTTTTAGATGCTCCCAGTCCTGGAATGTCAATAAGTTCCTTTCCGATGAACTTGGATTGACTTCCATCTCCATAGGTGATTCTTCCTCCTCTGCCCATCTGAATATCCTTTAGAAGTGTCTTGTCACCTGTCATATGTTTTGAGCATCCATTATCCAAATACTACAAGCAAGTATCAAGTATTTTCAAAGCAGTGTGGGCAACCAAACACAGGTTGTCTTCTTTCTTAATTCAAACTTGTTTATTGATGGTATTTTTTCTTTTATTAAGCATGAAAGACTTCTTCTCATTAGGGTAAGGCTTCCTAGCTTTTCACTTATGAGTTTGACTTGATCACTTAAGGTCTTGACTTGGTTCTCAATAGCAGGTTCATCTTTCCTAGGCATATGTTGTTTATCCCAAGGTTTTTGAGAACGTATCTGAAAGCAATTAGGGCGGATATGACCACTAATGCCATAGTGATGACATGGAGGGATAGAATTGAAATTTTTATGATTAGTCCCTTCAGCACTTTTACCCTTCTCCCCACAAGTATAATGAGTATGATGTTTAGACATGCTAGGTTTAACAAACATAGTTCTATATGCAGGCATAGCATGTGAAGAAGAAAAAACACTATCAATACTCAAAACAAACTCAAAAGTTTCTTCCAAAGGCTGTTTTGATTTCATTATAGCATCTCCCAAAGACTTAATTTTTTTCAATAAAAACATCTTTTTCTATTTCAAAATTTTTAAGTCTTTGTAGATGATCAATACTAGCAGTTTTAAAATCTTCAATTTGTTTGAACAATTTAACGCACATCCTTTGGAGTTCACCTTTTTCCATCAAATCAATATTGATAGACATGATAAAACATAATTAGAAGTCAAAAGAATCACACTCAAAAATTTAATCTAAACAAAATGTATTAAGCTCTGATATCAATTGAAAAATATAAGACTTCCAATTTACCATGTGTGTGTGATTAATGTGTAAAAAAATATCGTAAATGACAGATATTTTGTTAACGAAGTGGAAACTCAATTAAGAGAAAAATCACTCCGAGATAACCAAACCCAGGAATTCCACTATTCAGAAGATAAAGCAAGTAAAAAAACAGTAATACTCACATACCACGATGTAGCAATCGTACCTTGCACTCTGACGTGTACTTATACACGAACGTTTCCCAACCAGGTCTCCTACCTCAAGGGGTCTTCAATAGATTCCTTTAACTTAGGGCTTTTTCTTAAGCTAGACTTCACACGATCAATAACTACACACCGGGCAACTCTTAGAGAGCTAGAAGATTTACACAATTTGTACCTAAACACCCTCTCTAACTCTAGAGAATTCAATACTGAATTCTGTAAATAATGCATGCTTAAAGGCCTCTATTTATAGGCTTAGAAGACCTAAATCGAGTCTGATTCGGATTTCTCTAGGCGGCATCCGGACGGAGGCATAGAGCGTCCGGATTATGGATTCTATAGCGAGACCAATCAAGATCTTCTGTGACAATCGTGCTGCCATATTCTTCTTTAAGAATAATAAAAGTGGAAACAGAAGTAAGCATATCGACATCAAGTACCTTCGAGTGAGAGAGAATATCAAAAGGAATGATGTGTTCATTGAGCATATTAGTACTGAATTGATGATTGAGGATCTTATGACTAAAGGTTTACTGGTAAAGCTGTTTAAAAGTGATGTGGAGCATATGGGGTCATTATTTCATTTTGTATCTAGTTCTTTCTAATTAGTCTATAGACATCAAGTTATTGTTAATAAAGTTTTGTGCACAATTGTTACCTTATCCATGAGGATAAAATTAAAGTTGGATCTAAATAACTTATGGGAAGCTTATTCATAAAGTTTGATTACCCATATAATACTCATTAGGGAATATGATATATGTAATATATGAAAGGAATGACTTATTATATAAAGTTTTGCCGCCATGATTCATGTGTAATATTCTTTGTGTGAGTGGGAGGATTCCATAAATGGTAGGAATAAATAAAGTAATGGTCATATTGTATAACCAAACATAATAAGGAATTATATGTGTCATAATGGCCAAGTGAGAGGATGTTAGAAATACCATATATGCCTTTAATAGCACATAAGTAAATATGACTTATTCCAACTGTATCTGATCATGGGAGATCATGCAGATCATGGGAATTATTTATCTTGATAGTGTGCAGATTTTTTCTCCTTGATGGGAAGAGAAAAATCAGCCATTAGTCTTCAGTTTTTTGAATGAAGGGGTTCCTAATCTAGCCTATAAATAAACATCTTATGTACTCCATTAGTACGATGTTCAGTAGGCATAGATCAGAAGTACCTCTCAAAATTCTTTTTGCATAATCTTTCTTCATACGTTTAAGCAAAGCATGGCTGAAGGTATTTATGATCAATCATTTTGCTACTTTACATTATTAAATTAGCATTTGATTTATATTATGCTAACAAATAGAAGTTTAGAATATTGGTTAATTAATTTCTTAAACCTCCTCCTCTAACAAGAATGGTGTAAAAGAGTTGATTCCACATATCAAGGGCACCGACAAGATACCAATGGCTACAATCATTTCCCTCTTTCTCGTCGAACCCATAAATAGATGGGTGTCTGTCTTTGCTCATTTGTGATAATGTAGTCACATCCAGCAACGTGACATCGGTTGGAATTTTGCTCAAGACATGCTTTAACACACCTCTCGCTGGCAAGAACCCCCTGGATATGTTGAACCACTCACCGATTGCGTTTCTCCATTGCAGGTTGTAGCCTTTGAGTCATTCCAATCTTCACCACTGTATCACCACAAAGGGGAATTAATTTTTCTTCCTCCCTTTTTCTTTTTTCTTTCTTCTTCTTCTTCTTCTTTTTTTTTTTTTTTTTTTTTTTTTTTTTTTTTTTCTTTCAAAGAAAAAAAATGTGAGAAAACTAATTTGAGATGTTGATTATGAGTACCTTATTTCGGCCCATCGATATTTCTAAATTTTCTTATGACATAAATGACTTTTCATTCAATTAAAGCATTTTTAATAGCTTCACCAAATTTTATTAGCCAAAATAGCTAAAAATCACTTTTCTCTGTTTTAGCTATCCACTTTTTTAAATCATTTCAAGCAACCCCACTATTTTAACTATTTACTATTACATTCCATTTAAATAATATTTTTTAGCGATTTTTTAATTCTTTCTATATAATAACATTTATTTTTTATTTTTTAAATATTTGTCTTTTTCTAACGGTCGTATTTTATAATATTTGTCTTATTCTAATGGTTATATTTATGAATATTTGTCTTTTCCTAACGATCATATTTTTTAAAATTTATCATATCGTAATGATAATATTTTTCAAAAGTTTTTGACTTTTGTGCTGTACTTTAATGCTCCATTTGATTCGACATAAAATATTTTCTGTTGATGTGGTCGTTTTGTGTACAAAAATATCAATAATAAAATTACCACTTGTAATAGTACGAATCCTTGTAGGATAGGGCTATATTGAGGGTGTCGAACCTCAAAGACTACGTAAGAATTGCTATCAAGTTTTTCAAGATTAATTATAACTTAATTAAAAGAAGTTTGATTTTATTTTATTTATAACTAAGTTAAATGCATAAAACTAAAGACATAAAAATAAAGATTATAGTGATGAGAGAAAGAATAGGGGATTGATTTCACCACTTACCGTATAACAATGGTTAATCATAAAATAACAGGGGAAATTCATGCTATGCATGATATAGAGCTCGTCTCACTCGAGTAGTCAAAAAATTACCTCTAAAGAATAAGTATAACCCATCTTCGGTTGGCACAGATCATTCACCTAACCACTAAGATGCGGTATGACCCATCTTTCCTAGGTATGGATTAGATATGTCTTTAATAGGATACACACAATCAATGAAAAAGTATAACCTATCTTCGATTGGTACGAATTGTCTACCTAAATTACACTAAACTAGGGTGTAGTACAATCCGTCTTCCCTAGGTATGACCTATCTAATCCTCTTAATCATATGTTAATTAAAATCGTTTTATAACAATCATTCAAATTATCATAGAAAATATGAAGGATTGAGTTCAGTCAATATAAAAGACTTTCTAAGACAAGATAAGAAATTCATAATGATTGAATATAAACATTAAGATCAATTCTCAGAGTTATACAACCATTATGCATATAGAAAATCCCAAAGTAAAATACAATTAAACCATTTTTACTTAGAAAGGGCTACATCAACACCATAGTATAAATTTAGCCGCTCATCGTGGTGCTAGGATGGCCTCCTGCCATGTTATTCTTCTCTTCAACTTGTCAAGCCTCAAAGAAGAATTTTTTGTCTAAAGCTAAGCACGCATTCTCTTAAAGCTTAGAGGTCTATTTATAAAGACTAGAAGAGGCCTAAAAGCCTTAGAAATCTAAGAAAAATCAGAACTTAGTCTCTTAATCTAAGTAGGAGTTTGAAAATTCAATTCAAGTAGGAAAAGGTTTCCAAATTCGTTCATATTTGTGGTCTTTTATTGCGGGACAATTTTGTCATAGTAATCGTCCGAATTTAAAAAAATATATTTCTGACATATTTATTTTGTTTTTTATTAGCTATTCAACGCCACTAATTTCATTGCAATCTGAGATGTGTACATAAAGTTATGATTAAAACACTCAGACATGTGCAGAATCCAAATTTGAATCCAATCCGATTTTGACTCTTATTGGAGAAATTTCGATTTAATCATTCTTTTGATTTGATTAAACTTAACCATATCATATAGGTTTTCTATTATGATTGGTTAAGCTTAAACATATCTTCTATGTTTTCTCAAAGTGTGCTTTAAGCCCCAAATCAATAGAATTAATTGCATGTTTATTTAAAACCTGAAAGCAATAAAACAACACAAAATCAAACAAATTACAATGTTAAGGAATTAATATATGAAAGTTAAGGGATTTGAATGTACAACATTCGACACTTATCATCCGTCGTAAAATATTTTTGACGAAACCATTTTTCAAAAAAAAAGTGGTTTTCCTAAAAATATTTTTCGCCGTTTGGCTCGTATGAAAAAATCACGAATAGCGTAAAACGGAATACGGCAACTGTCGTCGGAATCCGGCTACGTTCGTCCGCTGATTGCTAGATTCCGGCCAAACTAGACGGAATTCGGACAAAATGGCAGGAATTCAGCTAAGTCGTCGGATTCTGGTAAAAAATGGTTAGGTTAGATTCCGGCCAGTTTGACCAGAATATGACTAATGCCGTCGGATTTGGGCAATCGGATACTAAATTTCGGAGATCTTTGGTAGCAGAATCGGGTTACCAACAAACTCTAGTGCCCTGCCGTGGCGGATTCCCACAAACGTGCGTGCAAGAATGAAGAGTTAAATCCAGAAAGCGATTTACGGTTTTCAAAACCTTAAATTATTTTTCAAAAATTAAAGAGTCTTTTACAGTCAAACTGAAAATGATTTCCGTTGATCATTATTTTCATGCCAACCAAACACCAAAAAATGCCGAAAATATTTTCTAGAAAACATTTTACGTCGAAACAAACGGAGTATAAAAGTACAGCACAGATTTTATAATTTTATGAACGGTTTGGATTGTTTTGGGATATTATTAACCTAAACGTCACCGTTTTGAACTCGGAGGAAATTGAAGCAAATGTCTAAAGGCTTTTGATTTGACACCGTTTAAGAGGGTAGCGAGAGCGTCTCTTTTCAACAACACGGGAAATAGTAAAATTTTATCTTTGACGCTTGTTTTTGTACTTTGTTCTAGCTTCTTCTTAAGTCTTAACCAAACAAATTTTTTTTTTTTTTTTTTTTTTTGCAAAACATTCAAGGTTAGAGAGAAGTGCAAGCAGAAGATGAAGAATGTGAAATTTTCCCTTTATAAATTTAGTCCTTCTGATACAGAGACTTGGTTCTGTCCCATTCGCAATCAACGCTTAGAAACAATCCATCATCTCTTTCTTGATCGTGATGTGGCTAGAATCATTTGGAGGCAATCAAAGTATTTGGCATTCCTATGAAAGATTCTCAAAAATTTCATCCTTATGCCTCTAATGTTATGGATCTTCTATGGCTTTATAGTAATCATAAAATTCCTCCCCTAAACCACCAAAGTTTACAATTTTATTTTATTTTTTACCAAAAAAAAAAAAAAAAGAAGTTTAGAATATTGGTTAATTAATTTCTTGAACCTCCCCCTCTAACAAGAATGGCGTAAAAGAGTTGATTCCATGTATCAGGGACACCGGCAAGACACCAATGGCTACAATCGTTTCCCTTTTTCCCGTCGAACCCATAAATAGAAGGGTGTCCATCTTTTCTCATTTGTGATAATGTAGTCACGTCCAGCAATGTGACGGCGGTTGGAATTTTGTTCAAGACATGCTTTAAAACACCTCTCGCTGACGGCGAACCCCCTGGATATGTCGAACCACTCATCGGTTGCGTTTCTCCACTGCAAGTTGTATATTTTGAGTCATTCCAGTCTTTACCACTGCACCATCACAAAGGGGAATTAATTTTTCTTCCTTCTTTTTTTTTTGAAAAATGTGAGAAAACTAATTTGAGATGTTGATTATGAGTGCCTTATTTCAGCCCATTGATATTTCTAAATTTTCTTATGACATAAATGAATTGTATTAGGTATAAATACAAAAACATCGTCATCAACTATCAACCATTTTTAATAAAGCCCTACAAAGTGACAAGCGTGACAGTTTGACACATCAAAATACCATTTTGTATAAAAGTGCCACTTTTCTATTCTTCTTCCTAAATTAATTCATTTTTGAGCTATCTACTTTTTTAAAACATGTGTGATACATGACACATCTTCACTTTTATTAATTCATTTAAATATTATTTCTTTTCAATATATGTATATTTTAAAATTGTCTTTTCGATACAGTCATATTTTAAAAAAGAGTAATGTTATATATTATAATTCTATCCAATATTCATTTAATAATGTTGATGTGATACTCCCAACTAATCCTTAAATTAATTCTTGTTAAATTAATAAAAAAATCAATAATTAGTAAGAAGTGCCACATCAACATTATTGAATAGAATTATGCATCTAACATTTTATTTTTAAAAATTCGTCACTATCCAACAGCAGTTATATTTTAACAGATAACTTGATTTGGGTTTATTAGAAGAGTAATGGTAGGGGCCATCTTTTTATCCTCCAAAGTTGATGTGGCTTTTAAAATCATAATTGGATTAAGATTCAATAGTGATTCATCCTAAATCTAATGACTATTTTAAAAGCGACATTAATTTTGGGAGGATAAAAAGATGGTCTATAACATTACTTTGGTTGGAAGCCCATTTGGGTTAGATTAGGATCCTCTCAATTATTTGCCCGAATTTTATAGAATTCAGGCAGGTGATTGTGAGATACCACTTATGCGATCTACCTGACTAAATAAAAATTTGTTTGTCCAATTACTTATCCGTTCAGGTGGGTCCCATAAGTAGTTTCTCACAATCATCTGCCAGAAATTTTTCAAATTCAAACAAATAATTTGAGAGGATCCTAATCTATTTGAGTTAGGGGCTTGCACGCACGAGGGATGTTGCCCACAAATATTTCCTCTTTAGGGCTGTGAACCAAAGGCAGTCAAGAACGTGCTAACAATTTTTTAGCCAATCTTTGCACTATGGGCCTTGTTTAGTTCCCATATTGATAATAGAAGAGGACCTCCTTGTCCTTTTTAGGGAACTGATTGTGGCTTATAACATTTTCAACAGTTTCCTTAGATTTTTATTTCTTTATAAAATTTATAGAACAAAACTACTTTTTGCTTTCTTATCCAAATACACTCTGCAATTACTTCCTTATAACATTAAACTATATTTCTTTACAAATTAAATACAAGTTTCCTACCTACCCTTACATTTTTTA
This sequence comes from Alnus glutinosa, assembly GCF_958979055.1. NCBI lineage: Eukaryota > Viridiplantae > Streptophyta > Magnoliopsida > Fagales > Betulaceae > Alnus > Alnus glutinosa. The sequence goes on along the minus strand of NC_084893.1, from coordinate 20,475,491 downwards.
CAAAGAGACCTGCTACTTCTCCAACTCCTATTCAACTCTAATCCAAAAAAATTAACCATTAGATTTGTTTTCTTATATGTGAGTTCTACATATTCAATGGTAAAAAAAAGTTGTTAGTGTTTGATAGGAGTTTGAGAAATAACATCTATCTTTCACAAAATCCCAACATAGTCTCCAATGAAAGGCAAAGAGGGAAGAGAGGAGAAAGAGTATTTTGTGATAAAATAATGAATAGGCAAGTTAAAGTACTATCCGATGCATTAGATATATAAGACTGTAGCATACTCAATGTTTAATGAATGTATAAGGCCTATAGGGTATTTGGTACATGTTTTTTATTTTTTTTATTTTCCGCTTTAGGAAGCTACTCTTATTAAATGATTTGATTGAAAAAAAAAGACTTAAACCTGCAATTATTATTGAAAAAAATTATAAATCAAGGAAGTTAATTGAAAATGGGTCAAAATTCAGATTAGGATATTGTATTTTTCCCTAAAATAATAAAGAAAACAAAACAGGGCTTAGATTTATCTAGTACTAGTGATAGATTTTACAAGACAGGGACTTACTTGTAATGGGTTGGAGAAATTCCTTGAAAGAAGACTTTGGTGATGTTAGGATCAACGTTAGAGTCCACCCACTTTGACCAAGTTGTTAGTCCCTTCATAAAAGCAACCAGACGATTCATATCTTTCCGTATCTGGCCTCCTTCTTCAATGTAGTCCCATCTGAAATTTAGAAACAGTTGGAGCACTAAAAGGTGTTACAATATACGATTTAATCATATTTGATTGTAATCAAATCATTCTGATTACGATATTCTACCTTTTCTTTTAACATATTTGACTGATTTGATATATATTATCTTTACAGTACAAGCCATTTGTATTATAAAGATCATCAAAGAATAAGAATTAGATGGAGCAAGATGTAGCTATTTTGGATTATTTTTTAGTAATGGACGCAATTAAGTGTTTAATACTGAATTGCCAGTGAATCCATGTCTATATATAATCTCTCTTACTCAACAATAAGTAGCATAAGAGGAGCCTAGATAGTAGGAACCACAGGTGCTCCCCCCTCAAGTACCTGACTAAGCCATAGCCTAACCTAACTTATAGTAATCAGGCATGAAGATTCTCGTTGCGGGATTCAAACCCATGCCCTGTGTGTACCTAATCACTTTAAAAATTTTCTTAAACCATTGAACCACTACCCTAGATGGAGCAGAAGCTCTGATCAGTTTGAACCCTACAGTCTCCTTCATTTACCTCACACTCAATTAAATATTTCACATTCATAGATCTTATCTATTAAAATAGAATTTGAGCATACATGTTAAAATTTAATCGATCTTTTAAGATAAACGGTAAGGTAAAAGATTGCTATTAACTCTTGAAACATCTTACGTACGGTTGTTTGCTTCCTTTATGAAGCCACCAGTGCCAGGTGTTGAAGATGAGCACGTCATATCCTTTCCATGAATTTCCATTGGTAATGGAGTCGACCTTTAAAACTCTGCCGATCTCTTCTTTTACTAGATCTACTAGAAATGCATTGCGAGAATACTTCACGGAAATTCCATACTCCTGAAACTTCCAAACCATATATATATACTTGATCAGAATTCAGCATACCCATAAACATACAGTTGAAAACACCAAAAAAGAGAGATCGATGAAGATATATGGAGAGAGTACTTCACCATAATTATTCCGTTGGATCTGTAATTATTATTCCCATAATTCATGCATATGATCATGATGGCTTTAATTTGGTGAAGAGTCATCTTATTGTCGTAGAAAGGTCGTAATCACTAATCATAAAGTTTGTTGAAAGGATTCCAAGGCTCTAATAATTAGCCCCAATGTGCATGATAATATATATAATTATCGAATAAAGATTAATTTGCTTGTCTCCCAAAGGTTTGTAATCAAGATGGTTGCATGCATGTGACAATATTATGATCATTAGGGTTCGATTTGAATGGAGTCCACAGTGAAGAAAATAATTTAGATGGATTTGTGTAATTTTAATTAAAACATGTATTTTTTTTTCTTTTTTTATTATTATAGCAAACTAGGCAACTTTTGTTTTCGAAATGAAAGTTTTATTCGAAGATGATTTTATAGACATGTAACTTAATTTTATGAAAAATGTTTAGTTTCCAGCTTTTGCTCGATCATTTTTTTTTTCCATGTCCATTAATTCAAGAAATGGGCAAATTCACTATTGAATATATATGTGATCACACAAATTCAATGATGAATTTACAAAAGAGATGGATGTATGATTGCACGTACACACAAATAGCTAGAGACTATGGTTCCGTTTGGGTTGACAATTTCAAAAAGTACGAATAAAAAATAACGAGTTTAAAATGTGTAATTTAAAAATAAGTTGAAGCTTAAAATCACAGTTTAATTTTTAAAATAGTATGTTTTTAAAACAGTAACAATTTGTTTGTGATACATCTTTTATGATATGGATTAAAATTGGGAAAAATACACATAACCTTCTCAAACTACCACTCAATTGTCAATGTACCCCCTAAACTACGAATTGTGTTAATGTCCCCCTCTAAACTACCGGAAAATGTCAATGTCCCCCTTAATACCAACAAAAAGACAAAAATGACCCTAATTTTTTTTGAATAAAAAAAAAATGTCCTCATAAATTCAAAAAACTAAAACTAAAACTAAAAAACTTAAAAAAAAAAATAATAAAAAACTAAAAAAAAATTATTTTAAAAAATTAAAAAAAAGAACAATTTTATTTTTTATTTTTTAAAAAGCAAACAAAAAATAACTGAAATTTATTTATTTTTTTAAAAATAAAACAAATGAAAAAAAAAAAAGAAAAACCAATTTTTATTAAATTAAAAAACGAAAAAGAACAATTTTTTTTTTTAAGAAAAAAAAACGAAAAAACAAAAAATAACTGAAATTTATTTATTTATTTTTTTTAAAAATAAAACAAATGAAAAAAAAAACCAGTTTTTATTAAATTAAAAAAACGAAAAAGAACATATATTTTTCCCATTAAAATTACACTTTTTTCCTATGAAATCTCACTCCCAAACCCACTCTACATGTATCTATGTGCAACGACATGTGCTTTTTTATTTATGTAAGTTTCGACTCCTAGCTCACACAAAATTCTGGTTCATTACATAATTTGCATTAATTCAAGTGTCATTATTGAATTTATTGTGATAATTAGGGTTCGGTTTGTCTCCCAAAGGTTGGCAATCGATCGAATATATGCTTTCCAAACCAAATGCTTGTAAATTAATTAATTAATTAAGTAAACAAAATGCAATAATCTCTCCATATATATATATATATATATATATATATATATATATATATATGATAATTATCATGTTTCAGTGAGAAAGTTGAAGCCAATTTGTAGAAGAGAGGCAGAGAAAGTGACCTGTAAAGTAAACGTGGAGAGATCGCCTTTTCTGTAGATTGTAAAGTTTGTTCGGGGCACTGACACATGCAGCATGCATGTGAGCGACTGCCATTGGTTGAGGCTTAGAGAGTCCCCTACGAACAATATTTTCTTCCCCTTAAACCTTCTCACGAAATCCCGACCATCAAATCTACACCACAATATGCAGTATATATACTAAATTAATGAGAAATCCAATGACGGTATATATCATGGACACTAGATGGCTAAAACACAGTTTTTTTTTTTTTTTTTTTTTTTAATTTTATTTTAAAAAAAATTAAATTACATTAAAATATTAAATAAAATACAAAGATAAGGGGTGAGGGCCCAACAAATTACCCCAAAACAGCTAGTATGGTGCAATATATATTAATTAACGGAAAACATTTTTTTGCCTCTTGATGAAGGTGGCCACACAGTTGGTTTTTTTCTTTCTTTTTTAAATAATTATTAGGAAAAATACAATATTTACCCCCTTGAGTTTGTGATTTTTGCAATGTTGCCCATTTATTAGGCATTCCTGTCTTCTCTGATAAAAAATACCAACGTGCGTCACATGTGGGTTTTTAATGAACAAAAAGTCTAAAATGTCTCAATTTTCTCTTTAAAAATAAAATAAAAATACATGCAGCCACTACGTACCGTAGGCCATTTGGGGGTGGCTCATGATAAATCTTGCAATATATATAGAAGCTGTTTGGTAATAAGTTGTGGAAAATTGAATGTTTTATTTGAATAGTAGTAATAAATGATTGATGGGATATAGAATTTGAGAATGTTTTATAGAAAAGTGAAAAAGTTTTGTTTTGTAGTAAGTTTTTTTATTTGAATAGTAATAAAAAATTATTGATGTGATGTAAAAAGTGTAAAAAAGTTAGAATGTTTTTTATTTGATTTTTTTGGGAGAAGTGAAATGGAAATTGAAATTGTTTGGTTTGGTTACCAAACAAGTTCATAGTTGTATCGCGAAACAGCTAGCGTGAAGAAATTTTATGTTTTTGGTGTTTTCGTTATGGGTCATTGCATGTGTTTATGAGCTTATATTTTTTATGAGTCATAATTAAAAGCATGAAACTTTCCTATTGTTGAGGCCAGGGTGTTTTCTTTATGAATAGTTAGATTTTTCATATATATATATACTTTGGTTGAACCCACAATGAAACTCATGAAAAGTGCACGGGAAAGAAGAAAGAGACTTATTCTTCAGTTTTTAGAGGGAAAATGGGAGCATTTTAGACTTTTAATCCACTAAAAACCCACATGCGACACACGTGGGTAATTTTTCGCCAGAGAAGACGAAAATGCCTAATAGATGGGCAACATTGCAAAAATTAAAAACTTTGTGAGAGTACATTAATTAATTGTCACTTTTAAAAGGGAGTTATGGCCGATCCCCTAAATTTGTCCCTTACTCAACCACCAAATACACTAACAAACATATCCTTTCATTTTAGCTTGAAGATGAGACAATCGATTACTAACACCAGAACTATTCAATGGCTTCAGCACTAGTCTAAATGAGATGTCTATCAACTTAATTCCGTGGCCATGCATTCATAAAAAGCTTCCATATATAATGTTTTGAGAAAGATAATTAATTTGGTATTCATTTGCTTTTTCGTAACAGTTATAATTAAAAATATAAATAAAAAGATTTATAGATTAATTCTGAGTTTTAACTTTTTTTTTTTTTTTTTTTTAATCACTTCCTGGAAGACATGGGTATATACGTACCTTGGTAATGCACAACCGCGAGGCTTCCATCTATATTTGAGATAAACATGATCAGGCCGTCCATTTTTCTGGCAGTTAAATACATCCTCGATAAACGGGCAGGCTGCTGGGCTGTACAAAGGATAAGAATCATCATAAATCCAGCTTCCATCGTAGAAATCACATCCATCCGATAAGAAATGATCATCATGACCTAAGTTTCTCAACTCTTCTGCTTTGGCACCGCTTTGGTGAAGGCAAGAAATGAGCAAAACAGCAAAAGCAAATGAACAAAAAAAGCTTCTAAATTTAGGTGATCCCATTGTCTGTGACTCTCTGACTCTGTGTGTGTGTGGGAGGGATAAAGAAAGAGAGAAAAAGACTCAAAATTGTGGTGAGAATGTAGGAGATCGAGTGAAGACACTAGCCAGTTATGCATGAAAAAGACGTTGACATGTTAGGTAATGTATCTCTATTTGGGTTCACTTTAGGACAAAGAAATTAAATGTTCTTTGCCCATTTCTTTTTCGCTGCTAGCTAGGGTTGTTGTTGTTGGGACGTTTGGTCTAACTTCTCATCATTTTATTTTATTTTGCATTCTTGTTTCTGGGCTCATGGTAGTTGTTTTACATGCTACATATGCTTCCTTATAAGGGAAGGCTCCATTCCCTGTCACTATCTCGTTATTTTGTAGTGGATAGATAATATAAAAGAAATAAAAGTGGAAGAAAATATGTAGTCCTGCAACGTTTGATTTGTCGGCAGCAAGTGTTTGACATGTTAGCAAGCATGAATGTAAGATAAGACTATCAGCATATACATAATTTTTTCTTTCAAATAAAAAACTCTTATTTCCATATTTCTGGCAAATTAATCATAATATCGCATTTATATATACTTGACTCCTAAAAATCAACGATGTAGAATGTAAATGAATTAACCATTGGATGGCTATTACTTTTCAAATCACAGTTAATTTTTTTTGATTAGTGCACAGAGAGAGAGAGAGAGAGAGAGAGAGAGGTGCAGCAAGTTAAACCAGCGTATCTCATCATAATATATATGCAAAATCGATCCTCTCCATTTCATTGGCTCCTACTACGAAAAAATATATATGGATGAAATATTAAATTTGAAATGTTCTTATTAATCTTGGAATCCTTTGAATTTTTTAGGATAAGAATATTGTAGTAAAGTTTTTAAAAAATTACAGTTATTTTTTAATTAAATGATTCAGATTTTTTCACATCAATATTTACATTTGTGAGATGTAATGAATCAAGAAAAAATTGAAAATATATTTTAAAGATAATAAATGAATATTCTTGCAGGTGAATTTTTCACTCCAAACGGGGCGATCCCATCCAGTAGAAGAGGCCAGATCGAATTGGGAGTAGCAGCAGGAAAACATGACTTGTAGAAAATGACTTGCCTAGATATGTAAATACGATTTGACTCAGTATCTAGACATCTATATCCTTTCTGATTTGTGCATATAGCCCAAAAAAATATACTATTTGCTGCGAAATGCAAGTTTGTGAGAATTGTAGGATCTGAGTAGTGGGAAGCACACACCCAAAAGTTTTGAGAGTACTGGATAATCCGGATGACGATTAAATATCTTAAAGTAGGGAGATCGATGATCAAGCACTGCCGTAGGCATGTGATTAATTAAATAAACTGTAGTGAAAAAGGCATCAACCCAATGTTTAGAGTTTAAACTAGATTGAGCTAAGAGGCTTAATCCGGTTTCAATTATATGCCAATGCTTTCTTTCTGCGATTCTATTTTGTTCAGATGTGTGAGGACAAGGTAATCTATGTAAAATACCATGTGTTTCAAGAAAATTCTTAAAGGCATTGGAGGTGTATTCACTACAATTGTCTGATTGCATTTGCTTGATTTTACAGGAGGGTAATGAAAAGTAAGAAGAAACTCTGCTTGGTTGCTTACCAAGTGCAGAGGTAGTCTTTCTATTTATAAGGTGCAAGTTACACACTGAGCTCTTGAGCTAAGAATAAAACAAACTTTTGAAACTAAGTGTAAATATTAAACAAACAATTAACTAGATCCTGTGCTGATTACAATGGATGAAGTTAGAGATATGCAGAAAACATGTGGCCTGGAATCCTGGACTGCAGAGGGCTTCAAGCTGCAATAGCAGACTGATTAGGAGGCAGCTGTCTTCCAAGGTGACTTTTGTACATGGCATGCTGTGCATATGGCTATTGATGCAGGGGAAAGTTGGAGGATTGTTGAGCCGGTTTTGGCATGCAGCTGGGAGGATCGTCTTGCAACTGAGTTAGGAGGCTGCTGTCTTTGTCATCTTGGTTTTCTTCCTTAACAGGTAAATTTTCAATCAAACACTTGAATTTAATAAAACACATGAACACATTAGATTTTTGTCTTAACGGAAACATCCAACAAAAACGAGAATAGTCATCGATAAACACTACATAAAACTTAGAACTACTAATAAATAAAATGGGAGAAGTCCATACATCAGAGAATTAATTCTAGAGGTGATTTTGACTCTCTCTGAGATGATGAAAAATGAAGTTTTCAAATCTTCGGAACTTGACAAGAATCACAAAGATGAATGGACTTGGTTGAACCAGACAGACAAAATCGGCTGTTGAACCAATTTATGGATTATTGAATCTGAAGGATGACGCAAACGCTTGTGCCACACATTTAGAGGTGCTATGACACCAAGAAATGCAGTAAAAGAAGAACTCGACTGAATGGGAAACTAATGAAACTAATGTTTATTAGCACGAAGATGCTGCAAATAGATAGGATATAAGCCTGCTTTACTCCACCCTTGTAGAAGAATTTCTTGGGTCTGCAAGTCCTTGTTCACAAAATAATTGGCCGTGAGTATAAAGTAGCAGTGGTTATGGCAAAATTTTTGAATTGAAAGCAGGTAAGATGAAGCATAGGATAATGTAAAATATTTTTTAGAAGAAATTTATTTATAGGAGTTGAGAACAAGGAAGAACCAATATTGGTAATTTGCAAGCCCCCAGTCATAATCTCATTGCCTTGATAAGGTTGTTGCAGTGACAGATTTTCAAGCTTAGAACTGACATGGTTGTTAGCTTCACTATCCAGATACCACGGTTGTTATGTCTCAATAGAACCATGAGAATGTGCAGCCATTGCAGCCAACTGTGTTAGGCAAATCCATACAATGATAACAATCTAGAGCATTGTGGCATGTCTTACGACAAATCTGACATGAAACTCTGTTGTTAGAGAAAAATTGAGAGGAAGCATGTTGATTTTTACCATTCGGATTTGATTCTGCGACATGAGATCCATTTGTTGCATTTGGCTTAGATTGCTGTGGAACGGTGTTGAACTGCTGTGGAGAATTATTGAAGTGGTGTGGCTTTCTTGACCGAAGCTGTTGTGGTCGTCCTGTAGAAGAAAATTGTTTGTTGTTGTTGTTGAAGTATGGCTTCTGTTTGTGCGTGAAAAAACGCAATCTGCCCTGCTGCTGGTGGAATGGATTTATTATTGTTAAGGTAGCAGCCACAGAGGATCCATCTCATGCAGTCTCTGTGGCTACCACATCACCTGTTCCACCTCATGAAGATTCTGCCGCAAGAATTGTGAAAATCCCATTGACAGTCAAGAAGGAAGATACTGCTGTGTTGTGGGATTGGAATCAAAGAATTCTGGCGGACAATATAATCCAGCTGTGCATAACAATCAAATCCTACCTTATATGATGATAGGTGTCACTCAAGATCAAACCCTTTCCTTATGATGATGCGTGCCACTCAAGCTCAAATAATTTCCTTAGATAATGATGTGTGCTACGCAAGTGTGCGCATCAGACAACAACACTGTCATTGACTTCATAGAATTTACCTTCCTTGAATATCATTTACTTTGTGTATAGAAGATCTTCCCTTGTATTGTACAATTTTCCAATTCTGCAAATCTCTTGTAAATGACTATAAATAAAATGTCTCTATGTGTGTTTTGGTGAAGTTAGCCAAAATCATTCTCCCTTATTTCTTTCAATTATGAGCATTTAGAAGATGCTCAAAATTAATCATCAGAGTTTGAAAATTGTCAAAAGAAATATCCGTGTCTCTCGTTGAAATACTGAGAGATGTGATAAAGGGATGATATATATGAGTGACTTCAGCCTCCCTTGACATAAATAATTAACTCTTCATATTCCACGGGTTTCCTCACAGCTGTAAGTTGATCATCATTGTTTTTGGCAGTAATCAGATAATCTGTTTATGTCTCTAAGACCCTTGTTGTAATGTTTGTAATTGACGTTATATGGGTTCGAGAATGAGGAACAAATTTGTTGGCTAAGTGATCCCACACTTGGCGAGAGATATATTCAGCCCATAACACACTGGATAAAACTTTATCAGTCAATGTGGCATTTAAACAAGCCAATATGAACTGATCTTTCTTTTGCCAAATAGAATATTCGGTAGCCACTGTAGTTTTGCCCTCCGCATCAACAACGAATTGCGAATGACAGATCTCTGAACCATCAACAATAGTCAGAAGATCATAAGTACGAAGGACTGGCAGAAATTGAGTAGTCCATCTCAAATAATTAGGGCCATCAAGCTTGATAGATACTAGTGGAGTAATGTTGAGAATAACAAATTGAGATGCAGAGGAATTGCTTTAGGAGGCCATAATTGGATCGGAAAAGGTGTTAGCCAAGTGTCTTTGATAACTTTCCACTCTCCAGTTTCTTCCAATACTAAGGAAAAAGAGTAACAAAGCAGCATAACTTCATAAATTTTGTAGTTATATCAACTCTAGTCTTCACCAAAGATAAAGGGCTTGAGTGAGAAGATTTTATACCATTTGAGTTGCTTAGATTAATTCAAACATACACAATATATATATATATATATTCAATCCAATCTATTTAGAGCATCTCCAACATATGCTCTAAAACCTCCATATATATATATTGTGTATGTTTATCTAATATGAGGCAAAAATCCTATCAAGCAGTGCGTCTTCTCGTTACTCAAAACACATATTTTGCTTTTTGATTAGCTACTTTTCGACAAGTAGTACTTATTAGTTATGCAATGTGCAGGAACAGGAAGAACTCGAAATACTAAAAAGAGAAACGCATAGGAGAGGAGAGAAGAGAATTGAATTCTATTCTTATTATCTGAAATGAATGAAATACAGAAGAAAGACTACATTTACTCAAAAGCTTTAGTAAACAACTTAACTGTTTACTAGCTAACTAACTCAACTACAACTTTAATGCCAACTAAGCTTAACCACTTTAACAAACATAACTGTCTTCTCTTATTTCCATCTTCTTTTTTTTTTTTTTTTTTTTTTTTTTTTTTTTTTTATAATATTTAAAGAAAATAGACAACTAAATTTTCTTAGCTAAAATGCATAATATTGCTGGAGATGCTGGAGTCTAACAAATAGTGTTTGAAAACTAAGGAGTCTTCGGTGAATAGCCTGCAATGAAAATCAAAGAATAAGATTGTAAAGAATGTGGTTCCAAGTGTCAGGAACACCGGCAAGACACCAGTGGCTGCAGTCGATTCCGGTTGGCCCGGTGAGGCCGTAAATAGAAGGATGGCCATCTTTACGTAGCAGGGAGAGAAGAGTTATGTCGAGCAATTTGACGGGTTTTGTAATCTTGACTAATGCACTCTTGAGCACGCCAACAGCTGGTGGCAAACCTCCTGGATATTTTGAGCCTAACAATGGTTGCTTCTCCCTCACGCAGCTCTTTGCACTTGGTTCATTCCATAGGCTGCCACTATTGTATATATATATATATATATATGAAAAGTATTGTGAGAGCTCGTGTATATATATATTGATTTTTTTTTTTTTGTTTTTTAAGTGAAGGAAAAACTAGAGAACAATAGAGCATATAATCGACCTGCTATCTATTGTTGTTTTCTTTTTTCTTTCTTTCTTTTTTTGGGAGCAAGGGGTGGTTTATATATATGGAAATGGAAAAACAAAAAAGAAAAGATAGTAATGCTATTCTTCATGTACATTTTTCACACCAACTGACTTGTCATGTTTTAAGTCGTTTTTCAAATTAGTTTCAAAAATAAATAAATAAAAAAGTCATTTAAAACACGTTATGTCAGCCGATATGAAATAAATGTTAAAAGTAATATTACTCAAAAAAAAAAAAAAAAAAAATCTCTTAGGCTGAAGTACATACTTTCCTTTTTTCCTAAACTTATATGCTTAACTTAGATAAAGATTGTTAATCGAGCCAGTAATAATAAAAGAATTTGTCACAACACAATTAAGAAAAAGAAATGCTAAATGAATTTCTAAGTGCTTATTTTTTGATGTGACAGAATCACCGTTGATATAGCAAATACAGATTATCCCGTTCAAAATCTAATGGTAATTTTCAGTATCAAATTAGAAAATAAGCACTTAGAAGTATATATAAGAAGCATTTTCTCACAAATAAAAAATAAAACAAAAAAAATCCTAGAGTTTGATGAGACATTGTAATTAAGGAGACTTCAAAATAAAGTTAGAAAGTTGCAAGTTAGGTGCAAGAAAAGAAAAATAGTGCAGTAGGGCCATTTTTTTCGTTGCTTTTTTGGATTCACCAACTTAAGTAGGCAATGTGTTTTACTTTTTCAAAATATTAATTTTTTTGTAATTGTTAATCTATTAAATAAATATTAAGTTTGACTGGGTCTAGAAATATTGGATATTGAATAAAATCAGTTCAAAATTGATATGATTTTCCAAATACTAATAATAACATTTTATTGGATGCAAGACTTAAAAATATGCATATTACGACCATCAAACGAAGTATTCATTTTCGATAAAAAAAAAAAAAAAATGTGTTTTTGGTGGAAAACGGCTTAGCTGAATGATAGAGTTAAAAATTATAAGGCTCATGAACTGTCGGTATCATAAAGATATAAATCTGGACAGTTGAAAAAACTACTGCAAAAATGCTAATAATGACTCAAAAACATTATTAGTGACAGTTGACATTACAACAGTGCAAAAAGAAAGGGATTAGGATTCTCACTGTATTAGATTGTAGGGAAAACTTCACTTATAACCCTGAACTTTCAACCCTTTTAAAAGAAGGTACATAAACTTTAAAACGTCTCAATTTAGAATATCCATTTTTCAGAAAGTTTCAATCTCAGTCATTCGTTAGAATTTTCTATTAAATCCTATAAAAATTCTTAAAACACCCTTTTGTTCATTTTTTTAAAAAAAAAATTATAAAAAATTTCAAAGATTCAGGCATGCTTATTTTTGCAAATTCCGTTAAATTCTAACCAATACCTAAATTGTAGTAATTTTTTTTTTCCTAAAAAAATAAGGGATATTTTGAAAATTTTGACAAGATTTAATAAAAAATTCTAACGGATGACTGAGATTGAAACTTTCTGAAATATAGATACTCTAAATTGAAATGTTTTAAAGTTTAGGTACATTCTTTTAAAATGGGTGAAAGTTCAAGAGTTATAAGTAAAATTCTTCCTAGATTTTATTTTAATGTTCTGATTAGATTTGACATATCTAATAATGGATATGTGACTACATAATTAATTTGTTGGCATCACATTAATTTAAAGTTTGTAAATATGTAGCAACATATATACCGTTAAATGTAACAAAACAAAATTTGGACCGTAAAATAGTACTTCTTCTCAAAGCTAAGGCTTTATTTTGCCCCAATTAAATAGATTTATTGATATTGAGAATAAGATTATATGTGAAGAGGTAGCTTACTTGTAATGGGATGGGGAAATTCCTTGGAAGAAAACCCTTGTCTTGGCAGGATCAATGTTTAAATCCACCCATCCAGCCCATGTTGTAAGTGCCGTTTGAAAAGCAAGCATACGATCCATGTCCTTCGTAATCTGTGTTCCTACTTGGATGTAATCCCATCTGCAAATTCAAAACATGCAATTCCTTAATTAAATTAACTTTTTCTCAGAATTAGAAAAGGAAATTCATAATAATTAATTAATTATAACATGGGATCGTACGGTTGAGAAGGTCCCCTTCGATTCCACCAATGCCATGTGTTGAAGATGAGCATGTCCATATCTTTCCATAGCTTGCCTCCCTCAATCGAATCAAGTTTCAAGACTCTACCAACTTTTTCTCTTACAATGTCCACCAAATACACGTTCCGATCAAGCATCACTTTCACTCCATAATCCTGTAATTAACCATTTCACGTTATTTAATTGGTGCCAAAAGAAAGAAATTTTAAAAGAAAGGTAAGACAGTTGGAATGCTAATGCCTTGTCTGTCTGGCAGAAACCTAACTTGTGGGTGATTGGCTGTTCTATTGATTCTTATTTCTTTAAGATATGTAATTGGCCGGCCGGGGAGGTGGTTGAAACTTGAAAGGTGGGTAGGAATGGAAAGCAAATTGTTTGGGAGAACAGGGAAAGGTGCCGTATAGTACAGGGGTCTGTTACTTTATGATTGCAGGCAACAACTTGGTTAACAAAAGAAATCCCCGCTGCGCACATGATGGGGACAACACAAATACACTGTTAAATTTGTGTTTAGAATCACGACAAAACTTGTTTAAATGTGATTTGAAAGATGTGTAGTGCAAAGTCAGACCAAAAGTTTCATTAATTTCTTACAATTACTACTTCTCGGCCTTTTCGAAAACTTAAAAAAATAAAATAAATAAAAAAATTGTCCATGTAGAAAAGAAGCCCTGAAAAATAGTGAAGAATATGTTTGTGTGAGAAGTATTCCAACACTTTTTAAATACGATTTTTTAGAATTTAAATTCTATTTAGATTTTATTTAATTTTTTAAAATTTTATCTCAAGTTTTCTAATCCACTTAAACATAATTTTAAAAAATAAATTCTCTTGATATTCACAATTTTGAATATTTAGAAAGAAAAAATCACACACCGAAACGAGTATTTAAGGTATGTGAATAAAGTGTGAAAATATATTATGTAATGTTTTGGAAAATAATTTTAGTTTTTCTTTTAAATAATTTTTGGTAGGTATATAGCTTAGAAGCTTTTGGTTTTGAACTTTTTTTATTTGAAAGATTTTGTTGTGTTTTTATGGCATTATATAAACCACCAAATGGATTTTTCTTTTGAATTTTTGAGAGCTGCTTGTGTTTGGACTTAATTTTGTTTTTTGGGTACAGAAAGTGATAAAAGATTAAATGCAATAAGTGAATTTTTTTTTAAAAAAAAAATTATGAAATTTTTTTTTTTAAAAAAATATATATATATATACACACATAAAAAAAAGAAAAAGAAAAAAAAAAGAAAAAGAAAAGAAAAGTAGTGAATTATGGCATACCGTAAATGTAAAAGTGGAAACATCTCCTTGTCTTGTTAAATCGTACTCAGCATCGGGGACGGCAAAATGAAGCATGCATGTCAATGACTGCCACTGGTTTCTGCTCAGAGAATCTCCCACGAACATGATGCTCTTCCCTCTAAATCTTTCCAAAAAATCCTGACCGTCAAATCTACAACACTAAAATATTTAAGATTAATGTTCTCTTTTTGCAATTTTGTTCAGACAAAAACCTAAAGAACAATTTTGAAGCTACAATTGATACGAAAGGGTAAAACCAGTTGTTAAAAAAACATTCATATTATGCTAAGAAAAAACCAAAACAAAAAAAATCCACGCACTTTAAGCCTGAAAAGACAAAAAGAAAAAAAAAAAAGGCAGAACAAAAGTCAGGGACCTAACGGGAAGAAAGAAAAAGCCAAGGGCTGAAAATTGGGAATACGTCCAAAGACAGCTCAATTTTTTTTTTAGAGAGATGTTATTTAATGGATTGGCAAACTATTATGATGACGTGATAGTCAAAATTAGGTATTATCTCTTTTTAGGAAAGTCTATGTACTTAAAAAATTATAAGGTATTTTTGTCTTTTTGTTGGCTCAAGGGAATATGGACAATTTTTGATAGTTTGGAATGACATTGTTCATATTAAAAGTTTGAGAAAAACATTATCAATTGTTTAAAGGGGGTATGAAACTTTACCCTAATTTTATTTATTTATTTTTTCTTAAATAATCCTTATTCATCTAATCTAAAAGTTAATGTTAATTTTTTTTCTTCTTATTTTTTTATTTTGAGTTGGCAGTGAAAGAACAACTTCCTTCCGTTCACTAAAAGAGAATCAATGTCGTGATTACATTAGCTAACTTAAAGGTATTGTATAAAAATCCAAAAAATGTTTAGATTAAAATTTTTTAAATTATTTGTCCAAATTTTATAAAATTCAAATAGATGATAATTTAACTTTTATTTGATCAAATAAATCTTGTAATCGGTCTCTTACCTGATTGAATTATTTCAAGTCCAAACAAATAATTTAAGAAATTATTTATGATTCGCATTTTTTTCCCAACTTTAACAAAGCTGCGGAAAGTGGTGACGGACAACTGGAGGCCGACAAGGTTCACTTTGTGCCGTCAAACATTCTATTTCAACTCAAGAAATCATGTGACCGCTCAATTATGTACTGAAAAATGATTCCAGTTCACGTGATATCTCACGGTGTCGGATTTTATAAATAAAACTTGGTTAAACAAAGAGATCTGAATATACATTTTACTTTTTATTGCAGCTGCTTGGAGAGAATAAAATAGAATCCAAAGTGTTATATTGCATATAGATCTGGCGATATATATGGTCTTATTTTTGTAAAAGATCAACAGGAATCATCCCATTTAATTAGGCTTAGACTTTAAATGAATAAATTATTTATCATATATAGATCGTTTTATTTTTAATTTTTGTAGAAATTAAGAAGAATAATAAAATATGAAAAATAAAGCAGACAAAAAATTTAAAGTAGTTCAGTATTAAACATCTACGTCTATCCCATCTAATTATTTTAAGGATTACTTATTGCTTTTATTAACTTGTTTTTGTTTACGATACAAAAATTTCTATTTTAAAAAATAAAACCCGGTGGTAGGTGAAAAAATATAATCAAACCGGAATGGAAAATATTTTAATACGAATCTAGCTAATATGATAAAGTATCAACTTAATATGAAAAACATTTATTCTAACATTTTCAATGGTAATGATCATATGTTGCCTAACTTTGAAGAGATTTAGCATGTACGTTGAATACCTTATATGCTTATTGAAAAATTAGAAATTTTATCATTAATAATTTAATATTTGGGGCTGGACATGCATGGTGTCGAATAATTCAACTCTATTTTCATTTCGTCAAGGGTCATTTGGCTTACGAGCGATGCAACGTGAGAAATGACCCCTTTGACTTCTTTGTCCATAAACCCACATATAATTCAACCACACAAAATCGAAAAATTTATCGGTGAATCTCAACTCCCACTCCAAATTTAAAATTATTTAATTAATGTTTTATTTTTTTTAAATTAAAAATCTATTTTTATAGATAAGGCCTAATTAACATGTAAAATATTTAATTAAAAATTGAGTGATTTGTTGAAATAATGTTTTAATTCAAAATTTTTAACTCCGATATTACGTTAAATTACCGATTAATTTTAAAAAAAATTAATTATTTAATCAATATTTACCTACATGTGCTTGAAGTAATTATCCAAAAATACCATTTTGTTTTTCTGGGTGTGAAAAAGAAGCTCAGAAACATTAAAAGCAATAGCATAAAATGCATATTCAACAGGAGGAGAAGCATGAGAAAAAAATAATATCTTCCCGAGAATTAATCACAATTATATTTAGTTTAATGGCATGTCAAGAGGAGATGATCAGAAACAAAAAGAATACCACGAGCAAGATATAGGACGACGGTCGGGTACCTGAGTAGATTACAGCCGAGGGGCTGCCACCTGTACTTGGTGTAATCCAGATCCGGCCGGCCGTTCTTCTGGCAAGTGAACTCCCGCTCAATGAAGGGACATGCAGCAGGGTCGTAAAGCGGGTAGGATTTGTCAAGTTCCCATCTTCCGGTGAACAAATCACACTCACTTGCAGCATTTGCGTTGTGATGAAGGAGAAGAAGAAGAAGAACAACAACAACTTTGTGCGGCGGCAGAGAGAAAGAAGCAAAGGAGCTGCTAATATAAACCGAGAAACTCATTTTCATACACCTTTTCAAATCCAACGAGAGAAAGGGAGAGAGAGAATATAATAAAGTAAGAAAAAGGTTTAAAGGGAAAGGAAATAGCAATGGCGAAAAGTAGCCTCCCTACTATATTGAGCAATTAAGTAATTAGACAGAGAGGGCGACATCAAAGGTGGTCCAACGGGCCGGGATTTCCTAATATACTTGGACGAGAGAGAGAGAGAGAGAGAGAGAGAGCAAATGGTCCAATGGGGATAAGCTTTCTCACCTCCTGTTATTAATGCTTTGGGTTGTGAAATCTTTTAATGCATGATTTTGTTTAACGAGTTTCCATTTTTTTTTTTTTTTGCCTATAATTTATTATTGAATATTTGAGACCAACTTGATTTTACGATGGATTTACAAAAAGAAAAAAAGAAAAAAAGAAAAACTGAATAAAATATGAGTAAGAGATTGATGTGTATCAACTTTTCTTCAAAATTGATATAACTTTTAAAATTATTATTTAATCAAAATTTAATAGTGATATATCACAAATCTAATGGTAATTTTAAAAAGAGAAATGATTATTCAACAACTTTTGTACAACTCTAACAACTTTTTTGTTTTTTGTTTTTTGTTTTTTGTTTTTTTTTTTTTTTTTTTATGATTAACTATTGAATCTGTTTTTCTACATGTGAGCCATAAATCTTTAATTGTTGATCTTAAAAAAAGTTGTTATAATTGTACAAAAATTATACGAAAGTTGTACAAAAAGCATTACACTTTTAAAAAACACACCAGTTTTTGGGACGTGGGTGTCAACATAGATAAGGATTCATGGAAACCATTATCAGATTGAGTAATATTGTTAGGTATTATCTTTTTATCTTCTAAAAATTAATGTGGCTTTTAAAATTACCATTAAATTTAGGATGAACTACTATTGAATTGCGATTTAATAATAATTTTAGAAGTAACGTCTAACTTTGGGATGATAAATAGAAGATAAAAAATAGTCTGAAAAGATTTTTTATTATAGCGCAAAAGATTTGGAAAATTAAAAATTATTTTGGTATTAAAAAAATAAATAAAAGACACATTTTAAAATAATATTTTTCTGTCCGAATATTCACATTGTAGATGGTCAATCTAATATTTGAAATACAAACCGATGGTTTTATTTGCACTGGAGTACGTACTCCTTTAGATGTGATTTTTTATTATTATTATTATTATTCAAATATGGAAAAAAGGGGGAAATGGGAAAGTTACAAAGGAGGATCATTTCCACTCCTTAATCTGATATAGGAAATGAAAGGTGAAAAAGTGGGAATGCTTCCGAACACAAGGTGGGAAGCGGCCCATCTAGCTAGAAGGTGTGTATCTAAATTAGCACATCTAGATATCTTAAGAGCACTCCAAACATTTATGGAATGCAATTGAACAAGAGAGTCAGAAATTACTGGTGCAGAGATCCAGTCTGAGAAAAACAAAGGATCTTTCAAAGCGCGCCAAAATAGTGAGAAGAGAGTCTCCTTCAATGATCAGGGGGAAACAACCCATTGAGACAGCCAATCTGGAGGCCAATAATGCTGCATGGGCTTCACCCATCAAGGCATCCATAGGGGGCAGCTTCAGAGTATTGACTGCCAAAAATTTTCCAGAGTGATCTTGGAGAACTGCAACAGCAACTGCAAAAATAGGACGAATGGCCACATCAAAATTGACTTTAAAAGAACCTAAGGGAGGAGGATCCCAATCAGCCAAGTTGCTATTTTGCCAAGCCAGCAAGTGATGCTGAGTGGTGTCTTGATACATTTAAGAGTAGTGAGAGGTACAGGGGTAATGGCTTCATGAATAAGTTTATTCCTTGCAAACCAAATCTGATCCATTAGCACCAAAGCAGAAATTTGAAAACTATGCACATCTTGCACCAGGATGCCAAGAGAGAAATGAGGCCGAAGCAAAGCCTTAATCCAATCAACAAAAGGCATATAAGAGAAAGAAACCGTGTGCAAAGGCTAGAGGGAATTCTGCCACATAATTCTAGAGAAAGGGCAACTCAAGAATATATGTTGAAGAGACTTGATGTGTGTTTTAAATAGTACTCGTAAGTCCACGAATCGGTTTGCAATATAGTGTTATGCAAGTGCAAGGTCGATCCCACAGGGAAATGGTCAAATATTGGTGTTTTGCTTAATCAACCTCATTTTAACCTAGTTCCAAAGGTTTGAGAAATGATTGAAGAACAAAAGACTAAATAAAAGAGATGTAATGAAATATACAAATTAAAAGGAACTAAGGTTAAGGAATCCACCAAACCAAATCCTACAACTCACACTCTTGGTTTCCACTTAAACACCCAAAGAACATTAAGCTTAGGGTGTTATCCAAGTTTCTTAACCATAAACCCAAGAACCATTAAATGAATCCAACTCATTGACAAATCACAAAGAGTACCGATTGAAATCAAAACATCCAATGTATCATTCAATCACAATGGATATCATCATTCAAACCGATAAACAATGTATTAGTCGGTTGAAACACATAAAATGTCCTCTATCCACCACTAACCACATTCATTGCAAAAGATAAAGCTTTAAATGAATGGAACTTGAACAACTAACATGATATATCATTAAATGTGCAAGTGGTACAGCAAGATTGTGAGTGTCATCAATGGAAAGGTTTCATCCTCAACCCTAGTTGAGGTTACTAGCCTTCCATGACTAAGAACACCACAAGAAAATGATGAACAACCATGGAAATGAAAGAAAAGCTCTACAAAGAGAAAGTATCTGAAAATAAACTACTGAATTACACTACAAGAAGCACGAAATTAAACCTATCTACAGAGTTTCTGCTCTATTCTTTCCTCTCCTACTCTCTCTACTACTCTCCAACAAGGGGCATGGCTATGGCTTTTATAGAAGAGAGCTAGGGCAAGAAATGACTCCTCTACCCTCCTCTAGGGTTCCTCTGCTGCTAGAGACAACCCCAAACACGAAACCAGCGTGTTCTGCAGCGGAAATCAGAGGGAGGACTGCTTTTTGGCTTCTGATTGGGCGTTCTGGCGCGCTCTGCAAAAGCAGTTTCTGGGAAATTTCGATCGATCGACTTTTATTTCAATCGATCGACTTGGGGCAAATTTTCGATCGATCGAATTTTAAGTTCGATTGATCGACTTTTCAGGATCTCCGAATTTCCAGCTATTTCCTTATGAAATTTGTCATTCCTCTCTTATTGTCCTACAGAAACAGAAAACACAAAAACTAACCAAAACATTAGAAAATAACAAGGCTAAAGGTCTAACTAGTGCAAATCAAGGGGTCCAAATACACCATATTTGGTACTCATCAAATACCCCCAAACTTACATTTTGCTAGTCCCTTAGCAAAAAAAAAATGAAAAACAAAATCAAAGCATGAAACATAAGTCCTCTTTCGTGGGAGAAACGATTGCATTTAGCATATGCAACAAGCCTTTTAAACCCCTAGGACTCCCTAATGGACGAGTGAAGTCTCGTGAGGGTTTGCCAGAAATGGTTCCCACAAACATTGAAATGCCGTATTATCAATTGAGCGAAAATCATCATTCAAACACATGGTTCACACATCATGAGCATGTTTAACAAAATGAATATCACATTATCATGTTATCAAAAATCGATCAACTCATAGATGGAAAATTGAGACAACACATGTTAAAAAGTGTAAGGTGTGAATAACATAGAATCATGGGGTTTCGATTTTTCTCAAAGCACATATATCCAAAAATTCGCAGGACTTCCGTCAAATAACCAAGGCTTATCTTACATTCATTATTATTTACTATTATTTTGTGTCGGCTGTGCAATGTGTGACTCCTTTAAGCTTTCTAATTGACCTATGTAACGAGTGTTGGGCCAGTGACTCCCAAACCAGATGGTCTTAGGGCACTAGATGTAAAAACATCCATAAGGGCTTAATTACTCAAGTCAAAAAGGCTACGAAGTCAAACTAGCCAAACAATCATTCAAGCTGAAATTCTCATCTTTTTACGTGAACACCCAATGCTTAATGAGGCAAGGGGCCCGGTTACTCAATGAAAAGTCAAATTGGTGATATTACTCTAAACATTTTTTTTTTTGTTTATATATATATATCAATAAGCCAAGGTTTTATCAACAAGTCATCCTACAAATCTCAAGACACATAAATTTTAGGAAAAAATATATATTAGCCCCCCAAACTACCACCCATTCTCCGGATGGCCCCCCAAACTACCAATGCTTAGATTCTGGCCCCCCAAACTACCACTTTCTGATTTTTTGGCCCCATCCGTCTATTTATGTCGTTAATTCTAAACAGAATTCCGAAAATACCCCTCCTACACTTTGAAATTCTCACGGTTAAGGGAGGGGTATTTTTGGGTTTTTGGCCAATTTCTGTTAGAATTAACGGCATAAATAGACGGATGGGGCTAAAAAATCAGAAAGTGGTAGTTTGGGGGGCCAGAATCTAAGCATTGGTAGTTTGGGGGGCCATCCGGAGAATGGGTGGTAGTTTGGGGGGCTAATATATATTTTTCCCTAAATTTTAATTCAAATCTCATACCCCACAGAAACAAATGCTAATGTGCTTGTGATGAACAGTTTAAACATGTTAAGTCTCTCTAATCCAAAGACGAGTCAAAAGATCTCAGATTTTAATGATATGCAAAATTCAACATTTTAAACAAACCAATGAGATGCAAATCATAGTAAGATGTAACCATGCTCAACTAACAATAAAACATTTTTTTTTTTTTTTTGAATGAGTATTAACAAGGCAACAAAACAAGAATTAAATGAAAACAGACAGAAATGTCTACCCCACCCCCAAACTAGAATAACACATTGTCCCCATTGTGGCTAGAGATACAATACCGAAGGGTGATGCAAGTTGGGCACACTGTAAGAGAAGGGCTCCCCCAAACTTGAATGGCAGACACTGTCCTGAAAATCACAACTAAAACACAAGAAAATCAAATGATAGGAAAAAATGATGAGGGTTCCCACAAGCGCTAAGTTTTCAGTCTTCAGCCAGACTTTCCATTCTGACGACAATCACTCCGAGTAACTCGGGTCCTCTAAAAGGGTCATCTCAACCTCCGAGCTCTGTAACTCCAAAAATGGCTTCAGTCGTTGCCCGTTCACCTTGAACGTGCTGCCATTTTTTGGATCCTCAATCTCAATGGCCCCATAAGAAAACACTGATCGAACTATGAAAGGGCCTGTCCATCGAGATCGGAGCTTCCCTGGGAACAGATGCAGACGTGAATTGTAAAAAAGGACTTTCTGACCGAGCTCAAAAGATCGTCTCAATATGTTCTGGTCGTGAGCCTTCTTCATCCGTGCTTTGTACATCCTAGCACAGTCATAGGCATCGTTCCTCAGCTCTTCCAATTCATTGAGTTGGAGCTTCCTCTGTGAGCCAGCCTTTGTGAGATCGAAGTTTAGCTGCTTAATGGCCCAGTAGGCTCTGTGCTCCAACTCCACAGGCAGATGGCATGCTTTCCCGTACACGATACGGCAAGGTGACATGCCAATCGGTGTCTTGAACGCTGTCCGGTATGCCCATAATGCATCGTTCAACCGGAGAGACCAATCTTTCCTTGACGGGTTCACCGTCTTCTCCAAAATCCTCTTGATCTCTCTGTTTGAAACCTCCACTTGTCCACTCATTTGAGGGTGATAGGGAGTGGCAACCTTGTGCGTGATACAATATTTCTTCATCAGCTGTTCGAAGACCCGATTGCAGAAGTGCTTTCCACCATCACTAATAATTGCTCGAGGAGTACCAAAACGAGCAAATATAGTGTCTTTTAAAAACTGGACCACAACTCTGTGGTCGTTGGTCTTGCAGGCAACTGCCTCTACCCATTTGGACACGTAGTCCACAGCAACCAGAATGTACAGATAGCCGAAGGAGTTTGGGAAAGGTCCCATGCAATCAATGCCCCATACATCGAAAATCTCAACAATAAGAATCGGGTTGAGGGGCATCATATTTCGACGTGAAATACTCCCTAGCTTCTAACAGCGCTCGCATGAAACACAGTAAGTGTGAGCGTCTTGAAAGATGGTATGCCAGTAAAATCCGCACTGCAAAATCTTTACAGCGGTCTTCTTTGCACTGAAGTGGCCTCCACAGGCATGATCATGACAGAAGGAGATGACACTGGATTGGTCAGGCTCGGGAATGCATCTCCTAATGATCTGATCGGGACAATACTTGAACAAGTAAGAATCGTCCCAGAAAAAATTCTTCACCATGAACATAAATTTGGACTTATCTTGTCGTCCCCAATGCAAAGGCATTTGACCGGTGACAAGATAGTTTACTATGTCAGCAAACCATGGTGAGTGAGCATGAGCAATATGCATCAACTGCTCATCGGGGAAGGTCTCAGAAATGGGGGCGGCTTCTTCCGTGAAGTCCACTGTAATCCTCGAGAGATGATCAGCCACCACGTTTTCGGAACCCTTCTTGTCCCGAATCTCAATGTCAAACTCTTGTAAGAGCAAAATCCATCGGATGAGGCCAGATTTAGCATCCTTTTTGGAAAAAAGATACTTCAATGCCGCGTGATCCGAGTAGATGATGACTTTCGATCCTAGTAGGTAGGATCAAAACTTGTCCAGAGCAAACATGACTGCCAGCAGCTCCTTCTCAGTGGTCGAATAATTCAGCTGGGCGTCGTTCAGAGTCCGACTTGCATAGTAAATGACGTGGGGAAGTTTGTCAAGGCGCTGCCCCAACATAGCTCCAACGGCGTAATCGGACGCATCACACATGATCTCGAAAGGTGCACCCCAGCTTGGGGGCCGAATGATGGGTGTGGACGTCAGAATTGCCTTCAAGGCCCCAAATGCCTTCTTGCAGTCCTCGTCAAAAATGAAATGGGCCTCCTTCACCAACAGTTTGCACAAGGGCCGGGCGATCTTGCTGAAGTCCTGGATGAATCGCCGATAAAATCCTGCATGGCCCAGAAAAGAGCAAACCTCTTTTACCGTCCGTGGGGGCGGAAGGTTGGATATCAGATCTACCTTTGCCTTGTCTACCTCTATCCCCCGACGAGAGATGATGTGCCCGAGCACAATTCCTTGTTGCACCATAAAATGGCACTTCTCCCAATTGAGCACTAGGTTCTTCTCTTTACACCTCTCCAAAACCAACGTGAGGTGGTGCAAACACTCCTCAAAAGATGACCCAAAAACCGAGAAGTCGTCCATAAAAACCTCCAGAAAACGCTCCACCATATCAGAAAAGATGCTAATCATGCATCGCTGAAAAGTAGCGGGTGCATTGCATAAGCCAAAAGGCATGCGTCGGTAGGCGAACGTTCCGAACGGACAAGTGAAGGTCGTCTTCTCTTGGTCTTCAGGGTCCACAGGGACCTGGTTATATCCAGAATAACCGTCTAAAAAGCAATAATACTCGTGCCCGGCCAACCGCTCCACCATTTGATCAATGGACGGAAGAGGAAAGTGATCTTTCCTGGTGGCAGTGTTCAGCTTGCGGTAGTCAATGCAGACTCTCCATCCAGACTGTACTCGAATTGGAACCAACTCGCCTTCCTTGTTCTGCACGACTGTAACTCCAGCTCGCTTGGGCACGACATGAATGGGGCTCACCCATTTGCTGTCAGAGATGGGGTAGATGATGCCAGCATCCAACAACTTGATGACTTCTCCTCTGACGACTTCTTGCATGGTTGGGTTGAGCCTTCTCTGTGGCTCCCTCAATGGTTTGGTGTCTTCTTCCAAGTGTATCCTATGCATCACCACCGAGGGGCTGATTCCCTTAACGTCTTCAATGGTCCAGCCTATAGCTTCCTTATGCTCCCTCAACACATCTAACAATCTCTCCTCCTGAGCGGTGTGAAGATCTGAAGCTATGATTACAGGCAAAGTCTCTGCTGGATCGAGGAACTTATACTTAAGATTGTCTGGTAGGGGCTTAAGTTCCTTCTTTGGAGGCTCAGGTACTGCTGCCTCCTCTTCCTTCTTGCTCTCCAGAGGAGCAAACTCCAAAACAACATTTGCTTGCTCAAGCAGGACATCCAAGTCCAGATCCTCTCCAAATTGAGCAAGGCATGCTTCCAGGGGGTCTTGTATGCTTGATTCTTCAATGCTTTCCTCCAGGATTTCCTCTATCAAGCAGACATTGTTGATCTCATCACACTCCCTCGGCTGTTTGCTGATGGTGAAAATGTTCAGCTCTACCGTCATGTTGCCGAAAGAGATATTCATTACCCCCGTCCTACAGTTCAGGGCGTTAGCCGTAGCTAAGAATGGTCACCCTAGGATTACCGGTATCTGAACTCCAACGTTCTGTACCGGCTCGGTGTCAAGCACTATGAAATCCACGGGGAAGTAAAACTTATCCACCTTAATCAAAACATCCTCCACTATTCCCCGTGGTATCTTCACTGACCGATCAGCCAATTGCAATGTCATGGAGGTGGGCTTCAATTCTCCTAATCCTAATTGCAGGTAAATTGAATAGGGTAGGAGATTGACACTGGCTCCAAGGTCAAGCAGGGCTTTCTCAATGTGGCTGACTCCTATCGTGCAAGAGATGGTAGGACATCCAGGGTCCTTGTACTTGATGGGCAGCCTGTATTGGAGGATTGAGCTGACTTGCTCAGTCAAACAAACTTTCCTTGGGACATTGTTCCTCCGCTTGACGGTGATTAAGTCCTTCAAGAACTTGGCGTAAGACGGCACTTGCTGGATGGCATCCAAGAATGGAATGTTGATCTGCACTTGTTTGAATACCTCCCGAATGTCCTCGAATGTTCCTCCTTTCTTGGGCGCGAGAAGTCTATCAGGGTAAGGCGCCCTAGGTATAAACGGCCTAGGAGGAGGAGTCTCTACGGTCGGAGCTAATGTAGATGGCTCGGCATCTTTCTTCTCGACGCTCCTGCTTCCTTGTTCTCCTTGTGCAGCAGGGTTCTCTTCTGGGTGAACCATTTGGTTGTCCACTTGTTTCCCTAACCTAAGTGTGACAACGGCTTGCACATGCTCCTGCCCATGCACTGCATTTGATGAACTTCCCTCATGGAATTGCAACTTTAGATTTGGCACAGGCTGACTAGGGAGCTTTCCCTTCTCTCTCTCCCCCAGGTGACTAGCAATTTCCCCGATTTGGGTCTCCATCTTGGCAATAGCTTAAGTGTTCACCATGGTAGCATTCTTCACGTCATTGATGGATTGGCCGGTAATCTAGATGAAGGCCTTAAGAGTGTCTTCCAAAGAAGATTGTGAAGAAGAGGCAGGGGCTTGAGTAAGGTTTTGGTATGATGGTGCTGGCTGGGATGGACGGCTTTGATGGTGAACCGGTTGATGAAATCCAGGGGGGTATTGAGTATGGGATTGGTGAGGAGCTCCCCCTTGAGCCATAGGCTGGTTCTGCTTCCAAGAAAAGTTAGGGTGGTTCCGCCATCCTGGATTGTACGATTCGGAGAAAGGTCCACTGGCTTGCTTTCGATAATCGTTGAAAGCGTTCACTTGCTCCATTGGTGACTCGACAAAAGCTGGCAATGATGGGCAAGTCTGTGCTAAGTGCAAGGGACTAGCACAGATGGAATAGCAGTCAACATGGAATGGGTTGGCAGCATTCATGGATTTGCTAACAACTAGGGCTTCGACCTTTTTGGTAAGGGCATCTATCTTCATTTTTAATTCTATATCCTCCTTAACCTCATAGATGCCTCCCTTCTTCTGAATGCGAGCAGCTTTATCTCGACAGCTTGAAAAATCCCACTGTTGGAAATTGTCGGATAACTGATCTAAGGTCCTATACGCCTCCTCTCTCGTTAAACTCAGGAATGCGCCTCCGTTCATCGACTCGATCATGCTACGATTGGATTGAGTTAATCCTTCATAGAAAAATTGCACTAGTCTCCATTTCTCGTATCCATGTGGAGGGCACTTAATCAGCATATCTTGAAATCTCTCCCAACTCTCAGAAAATTTCTCATCTTCCTCTTGAGTAAATGAACTTATTTCCTTCCTACACTCATTGACTTTGGACATGGGGAAGAAGTTGTTGTAGAACTTGTTGAGCAAGTTCTCCCAAGAAGTGATGGAACCAGGCATGTTTGAATCCAACCATGCTTTGGCCCTATCATGGAGTGAGAAAGGAAATAGCCTAAGATGCACAGACTCTTCAGAAAAATTTTGAAATTTGAAGGTGGCACAGATGTCCTTGAATTTCTTCACATGGCTATAAGGATTTTCGAGGTCTAAGCCATGGAATGCGGGTAGGAGTTGAATGACATGAGGCTTGAGGTCAAAATGAGTGGCATTGGTTGGGGGTAACATGATACATGAAGGAGAGTTTGTTGCAACGGGTGCAAACAAATCCCTAAGTGTCCTAGTATGATCCACATTTTCTCCCCGATTCCTCTCATTTTCATTTGCATGCATGTTATCTCCCATCTCAACAGAATTTCTAAGATTTCTCCTAAGAGTTCTTTCAATTTTGGGATCTAAAGATGTCAAGTCTAAGTTCAATGATCTTCTACCAAGCATACACCAAACATACACAAATGTTTAATCCAAAGAAAACAATCAAACAAAAATAAAGAAAACAATTTGCTAATAGGGAACAAAGTTCTCCAAAGTACAATCTAGGCTAATTCCCAGGTAGGTGAGGGGGGTCACAATGGACACACTTAAATCACAAGACCAATCCTTGCCAGAATTCACCTTGTCATTGCCCTTAGATTGCTAAGTACCCTTACTAGCAAAATATTTTCCTTTTTCTTTTTTATTTTTTTTATTTTTTTTTATTTTTTTATAACAAAGAAAAATAACACAACTAAGATAAATTGTAAAGACTAACACAAATGCATACAATTTACACTAAGACAGCAGTAAAAGTAAAGATAAGAATACTTACAAGTTGGGACCAAAAAGAATTTTTGGTAAAAAATTTTCTACTACTGATCTTATCCAGGAGCTGCCTTCTGAGTTGAGGTAGATCGATCGAATGTAATGGTCGATCAATCGAACTAATATTCGATCGATCGAATATTCGAAATTTTTGCAGGGCCCAGAAACAGAAATAGAACAGAAAATCTATCTCCCCTTTTTTTTTTTATGTTAGAACAAAATAACGCAAATCTAGGATAATATAAAACACAAAGTAAACAGAATATGAACTAAGTTACAGTGAACTAAAAGAAAATTTAAACAAACAGCAAAATACTATTAAACAGAAACAAATTATGAACAAAAAATGAACAAAATGGACTGAAAAAAGTACTGGAACAGTGATACTCACCTAGTTCCGAGCTGCTACTGTGCAGGAAGTCGATCGATCGAAGTATATTTCGATCGATCGAAAGTCAATCGATCGAATATATTGTCGATCGATCGTCTTTTTATAGTGCAGATTCTAAGTCGACCGATCGAAAGTCGATCGATCGAATTTATTTTCGATCGATCGATTCTTTAGGGCACCCAGTAAGTTGCAGAAGCTGCAGAACAGATCCGGGAAAAACAAAGAAAAGACTTAGAATGTAGAACAGAAGCTAAACAACAATAAAAATGAAACAAAAATCTATCTAACTAGTAGAAAAACAAAATCAATCAAACAAAAACCAATTTTTGAACCGATTTCCCCGGCAACGGCGCCAAAAACTTGATGTGTGTTTTAAATAGTACTCGCAAGTGCACAAATCGTTTTGCAATATAGTGTTATGCAAGTGCGAGGTCGATCCCACAGGAAAATTGTCAAATATTGGTGTCTTGCTTAATCAACCTCATTTTAACCTAGTTCCAAAGGTTTGAGAAATGATTGAAGAACAAAAGACTAAATAAAAGAGATGTAATGAAATATGCAAATTAAAAGGAACTAAGGTTAAGGAATCCACCAAACCAAATCCTACAACTCACACTCTTGGTTTCCACTTGAACACCCAAAGAACATTAAGCTTAGGGTGTTATCCAAGTTTCTTAACCATAAACCCAAGAACCATTAAATGAATCCAACTCATTGGCAAATCACAAAGAGTACCGATTGAAATCAAAACATCCAATGTATCATTCAATCACAATGGATATCATCATTCAAACCGATAAAACAATGTATTAGTCGGTTGAAACACATAAAATGTCCTCTATCCACCACTAACCACATTCATTGCAAAAGATAAAGCTTTAAATGAATGAAATTTGAACAACTAACATGATATATCATTAAATGTGCAAGTGGTACAGCAAGATTGTGAGTGTCATCAATGGAAAGGTTTCATCCTCAACCCTAGTTGAGGTTACTAGCCTTCCATGACTAAGAACACCACAAGAAAATGATGAACAACCATGGAAATGAAAGAAAAGCTCTACAAAGAGAAAGTATCTGAAAATAAACTACTGAATTACACTACAAGAAGCACGAAATTAAACCTATCTACAGAGTTTCTGCTCTATTCTTTCCTCTCCTACTCTCTCTACTACTCTCCAACAAGGGGCATGGCTATGGCTTTTATAGAAGAGAGCTAGGGCAAGAAATGACTCCTCTACCCTTCTCTAGGGTTCCTCTGCTGCTAGAGACAACCCCAAACACGAAACCAGCGTGTTCTGCAGCGGAAATCAGAGGGAGGATTACTTTTTGGCTTCTGATTGGGCGTTCTGGCGCGCTCTGCAAAAGCAGTTTCTGGGAAATTTCGATCGATCGACTTTTATTTCGATCGATCGACTTCAGGCAAATTTTCGATCGATCGAATTTTAAGTTCGATCGATCGACTTTTCAGGATCTCCGAATTTCCAGCTATTTCCTTATGAAATTTGTCATTCCTCTCTTATTGTCCTACAGAAACAGAAAACACAAAAACTAACCAAAACATTAGAAAATAACAAGGCTAAAGGTCTAACTAGTGCAAATCAAGGGGTCCAAATACACCATATTTGGTTACTCATCAAGACTCCACTGAGAGTTGGTAGGGATGGGTTTCAGTTGAAGAATAGAATGGATGAAATTTAAGATGGCAGTAGTACTGTTTTTACCTGAGGAATAGAGAAGATTTTTCCATATTTACCTTTTGCCCAGACTAAGAGGAGAATTTTGTCAAACAATTCAGAATACTGGATGCTTCAGAGGAGTTTGCCCGAGAGAACACCATCAAATCATCCGCGTACAGAAGATGAAAAACTGAAGGGCTGTGCCGAGAGATTTTGATGCCATGAATGTTACCAGCCAGTTCTTCTTTGATAATTAGCCTGGAGAGTACTTCCAAACCAAGGATAAAAAGGAAAGGAGATAGGGGATCTCCTTGTCTGAGAACGCTGTGGAAAAAATCTGCCAAAAGGAGAGCCATCTAATAGAATAGAGAAAGACACTGTAGAGATGCATTGCTCAATCATATGAATCCATTTAGAATGGAAGCCCAAAGATTTCAAAATACAGAAGAGAAAACTCCATTCCATTCTATCAAAAGCTTTCTCCATGTCTAATTTCAGAGCCATAAGACCACCTCTACCCCTTCTCTGCTTCATAGTATGGAATAGCTCATGAGCAAGTACAGAATTATCCTGGATAGACCTGCCTTGGAGAAATGCAGATTGATTTGGAGAAATAATTTTATGAAGTAAAGGCTTAAACCGGTTAGCCAAGATCTTGGAGATAATCTTATAAGAAAAGTTAGTAAGACTGATGGGTCTAAATTGGGTCACCTTAAGAGGTTTATCTATCTTGGGAATAAGGGCTAAATGACTATGGTTAAACTCTTTGAGGAGAAAACCATTCCGGAAAAAACTCTGGACAAAAAGAATGACACTGATACAGATTGTTTGCCAATAAGTTTTGAAAAAAAGACCATTAAAGCCATCTGGACCAGGAGCCTTTGTGAGGCCAAGTTGGGAGATTGCTTTTCTGATCTCACTTTCATCAGGGATACTGCAGATAGAATTATTTTCCGCATCGGAAATCACAGGGGAGAAAAGAGAGTCCAGTTCATCATCAAAAGAGGGATTTGAGGAAGTAAATAGATTCTGGAAGTATTCGGAAAAATAGAGACCCATATCATTCCTGTTATTCAAAAATAGGCCATTTTCCATTTTGATGGAAGAGATAGAATTATACCTGCGCCGGATCACAGTAGAGGCATGGAAAAATTTAGTATTTAGATCATTGCTAGTAAGCCAAAGTTCCTGAGATTTTTGTTTCCAAAGACTTTCTTCTCGGAGAAGTTCTTCTTGAAGATTAAGATGGAGATTCTCTTCTATAGCCGAAGAAGAAGGATCGGGAGCTGCACATTGGATGGAATTGATTTGCTCCAAAAGATGCTTGATATTTTTTTGAATATTACCAAAATGAAGAGTATTCCAAAGCTTCAGGGCAGCTTTGGTGGCTTTAAATTTTCTGCACAAGGAGAAAGCTGCTGAACCATTGGGGTTAAATTGTCAGGCACCGGCAATAACAGTATGACTAGAAAGATCCTAAGTCCAAAATTCCTCAAACTTAAAAGGTTTGGGTAGATGGGGATAATTTCCTGAAGTAGACAACAAAATGGGATTATGATCCGAGGAAGAAGCGGGAAGATGGGAAATATGGGCACTGGGGAAAAGAAGGACCCAGTCCTTATTAGAGAGCCCACGATCAAGCCTTTTGCGGAGATTTTCCCGCCCTTGTCTTTTATTGTTCCAGGTGAAAGGATTGTCAGAATAGCCAAGGTCTATAAGACCATTAGATTGAACAAAATCCAATAAATTGTTGTGAGATGAAGATCCAAGGCTTTGTCGACCACCAAATTTCTCAACAGAAGAGAGAATTGCATTAAGATCACCTATTAGAAGCCAGGGGCCCGAAACCGATTACCAGTGCGTTCAATATCTAACCAAAACGAATTGCGATCATGCCAAATGGAAGGAGCATGAGCAAAAGTGACCATCTAGGGGGTAGAGACCGGATCTGAGTAAATCAAAATAGAAATTTGATGGTTATTTTGAATCACAGGCTCAGCATCAATACGAAACTTACAAGCCACCACTAGGCCACCTTTAGAACCAAAGGCAGGGACTTGAAACAGCAGAGGAAAACCCATATGAGAAAAAGGATTTTGATCAGGGAACAAAGGAGACTTTGATTCACAAATGAAGATAATATCAGGACTGTGGAGACGACAAAAGGCCCTGAGGGTTCGAACTGTCGGGGCTTGGGCAAATCCCCAACGGTTCCAAGATAATATTTTCATGTGATTGAGGGAACAACCTCTACTATAAGTCCTAGTAAACCCAGCAAATCAATACAGAATTCCACCTATACAAATCCAAGCAAGAGAAAATACAACAATAAAATATTCAGAGTCTCCAAAACAACCAAAAACCCCGATCAAGACAATCAGGCAGTAGGTATTCCCAAGCTAAAGCCGAATCCAGCAACCAAGTAAACCCGATGATGTTCAACCAAAATCTCAAACCCACTTCTTACAGAGCTAAGCCCAAAAATCTTCAACAGAATCACTCAGGATCTCTTGTTGATGTACTCGATACACTCAGGATCTGACTGGACTTTAGCGCCCAAGACCCACTCGAGAGCCTGGCTGCCTGGATCTTGTTTGGGCCCGTCTAACAACAAAGGCCCTAAGGAAAGTCCACAACCTCGGCCCATCAATATACCCAATACTA
The DNA here is from genome assembly GCF_958979055.1 of Alnus glutinosa. Taxonomy (NCBI): domain Eukaryota; kingdom Viridiplantae; phylum Streptophyta; class Magnoliopsida; order Fagales; family Betulaceae; genus Alnus; species Alnus glutinosa. The sequence continues at coordinate 20,442,592 of NC_084893.1, read as the reverse complement.
GGCTGACCCACAGGATATCCAATGAATATGGCACACCAAATTCCTTTCTCCCCACGTGTCAATAAGTCGACTATGGCAATATAATCCGCCACTTACTCTCTTGCTAGCCTAGGGATGGTTTAGCAAGGAAAGTTACAGTTGGGAACATTTTATACAAAGAAACTGAATCGCTTGCCACATTTGCAACACTCCATGTTTACTTCAAGTCTTCTATACTTCTTAATTAGTTCTTCCCCATATTGATTTCTTACATTTTTATATTTTGATACTTAGATATATCTAGGTATCCTATTCGGGAGAGGCGGGAATGGTAAGTCCATAAATGGAGAAGGGTGGCTTCCTGAGGTACGCTCACTTTTATGTTCTTTGCCCTATATTCTATCAATTTATCCCTTTCACTCTTTCCTTGTTAGCTTAAGCATCATTGGTTGTTTCTCCGGCATCCCCAACGAACCTCTCTAATCCTTATTTCTTCCTTGTAGGTCTCTTCTACCGGACGTTTGGTGTATGCTCATTGTTCTAATAGTTGGTACTGTTTGTGGGAATGGTAAATTCTAATTGAACTGTATTTCCTTAAGACAAAGACCCCATGCCAAGCATGCAGTCCAGAAGTGCTCAAGATGGTCATGTCTGTACCTCTGGCCAACAAAACCCACAATTAAACCCCCAACAAAACCCTCAACCGAACCTTAAGAACAACATCTTCTAACAATGGAAACTAATTTGACCCAGATCGATCTCCGAAGCCATGAACCTCCTCCTCCAACAGTATTTTTGAGCTGATGCAAAGACTACCAACTCCATTCGACCGAAAAAAATAAACAACCCCATCACAACAAACCTAAGCCACACTGGGGAGCAACCCAGAGGCTAATGCAGAAGATCGTGAAAGCTAGCATCACGACAAATCAAGGTGAGAAGACCCATAAGTCGTCACCCTAATAAGAGTCTAAGCTTAAGCAACCGGAGCACCCAACGAAAGGCAATCATATGGATGCTCGTATGAATGAGTTGCAAGCTAAATTTGAGGAAGTCAGCAAGAAGGTCGTTGACAAGCACTTCTTAACGGTCGATAACATCCTCCAGGGACCAAATCTACCCTTCACGAAGGAAGTCGTGGAGTTTGATCTCCCTCCGAAGTTCAAAATTCCCCAAATCGATCCATATGGCCGGTCTAAGGATCCAGTGGACCACATTGAAACGTACAAGGCCCATGGATCTTCAAGGAACTACAGATGGAATAATGTGTTAGGCCTTCCCGTTCATGCTCAGGGAACCCACGAGAAGATGGTTTGGCAACCTTTACCTGGCATTGATTGGACCGTTCGCTAAATTGGGTACATAAGCAACTTATTACCAATATCATCGGCGAACAATGCTGGTAAAAATCAAGAAGGCAAAACAACATTTAGTGGACTTGAAGAGACCTTTGAAGTCTTGAGAAGGTACCACATGAAACTAAACCCAGCAAAGTGTGCCTTCGAGGTTTTGCTCGGGAATGTTACTTGTCTTCATGGTCTCTTAGTGAGGAAGAAGACAAATCCATAAAAGATCAAGTCTATTGTAGAGATACAACCGCCTTATAATGCTAAAGAGTTGCAACAACTCACCGGTAAAATAGCAGAACTTAACCTTTTCATATCCCGATTAACAACCATATATGTCTTTGCCTCTTCAAAGCCTTGTGGAAGGCATTCGACTGTGATGAGGAATGTGAAAGGGCCTTTTGAGATTTGAAGATTTATTTTGAGTAGGCCACCTTTGCTTAGTGGAATGATACCACGAAAACCATTGTACCTCTACTCGGTGATACCTCACGCTTAACTCAGGAAGAAGGCCGGTCTAGAGACTCATATACTATACCAGTCAGGCCCTACACAGAGCCGGGCAGAGCTTCCCAAGGTTGGAGAAGCTTGCCATCAAACTTGTCACTTTGGCTAGAAGTCTCTGACCCTATTTGTAAGACCTCAACATTTAACTCGGTTTAAGTATGCTCTCATTATAATATTGGGATTAGAGCTAATGTTAAGAGGTATAGTTTTGGACTTTTGAGGATTTTCTAAGTAAGCACAACGTTTGAGTGGGATATCGAACGCTTGAGTGGGATTCCAAACATTCGATAAGTGTCTGAAAGTTTTTTTTTTTTTAACAAACTTACACATCTCAGCCCTCATGAATGTCCATGAGAGGCATATAAATTCACATCTGCATCCTGCCTTCTCATTTTGGTTGTCCTCTTCACCTCATAACCCTAAAGCGAGAGAGTGGAGGTTTGGGATAGAGAAAAATGTTATCTTTTGTAGTGCCCTAGATAATTATCAAGGATAATTAGGTCTTAATTAGCAATTTGAAATCTTTGACTTTTTAAGTTGACCAAGCCAGGAACGTTCAAGGTTTTCGTTTAGGAACAATCGTGGTCCCCACCACGAATGATCGTTGACGTGTTATACTGTGTATTGGAAAGTAAATCCCATGCCTTCAGTATGTGTGAAAGGGCCTTTTGAGATTTGAAGATTTTCTTTGAGTAGGCCACCTTTGCTTAATGGAATGATACCACGAAAACCATTGTACCTCTACTCGGTGATACCTCATGCTTAACTCAGGAAGAAGGCCGGTCTAGAGACTCATATACTATACCAGTTAGGCCCTACACAGAGCCGGGCAGAGCTTCCCAAGGTTGGAAAAGCATGCCAGCAAACTTGTCACTTTGGCTAGAAGTCTCTGACCGTATTTGTAAGACCTCAACATTTAACTCGGTTTAAGTATGCTCTCATTATAATATTGGGATTAGAACTAATGTTAAGAGGTATAGTTTTGGACTTTTGAGGATTTTCTAAGTAAGCACAACATTTAAGTGGGATATCGAACGCTTGAGTGGGATTCCAAACATTTGATAAGTGTCTGAAAGTTTTTTTTTAACAAACTTACACATCTCAGCCCTCTTGAATGTCCATGAGAGGCATATAAATTCACATCTGCATCCGGCTTCTCATTTTGGTTGTCCTCTTCACCTCATAATCCTAGAGCGAGAGAGTGGAGGTTTGGGATAGAGAAAAAGGTTATCTTTTGTAGTGCCCTAGATAATTATCAAGGATAATTAGGTCTTAATTAGGAATTTGAAATCTTTGACTTTTTAAGTTGACCAAGCCAGGAACGTTCAAGGTTTTCCTTTAGGAACAATCGTGGTCCCCACCACGAATGATCGTAGACGTGTTGTACTGTGTGTTGGAAAGTACATCCCATGCCTTCAGTATGTGTGTCAAGCCATACCTAAATGATTGCGGTCGTACTCCGAACGATCGTTTAACCTTAGATTTTTACACGAACGTTTGCGTTACACTTGGCAAACGTTTGCCAAAAGCTAGATCAGTTGATTCTTATCTACTTCGATTTATTCTCCTATAAATACCCCCACCCTCGCCTTCTTCACCTCATTTTCGCTGTTTTCCTTCAGTAAACCCTTGTGTGAGAGTGAGAGAGTGTTTTGGAGAGATAGAATGAGTTCTCTTGGCCTTTCATCTTCTAGAGATGTAACCTCATTAACTTAATTCATTTCTTAGATGATTCTTACATAGTTTACTGTTTCGGTAATTTCTCTAGCTAGTTTTGCATTCTTGCTTAGTTTTGGGTTTTAGTACTAGATTAGTGTTCATTTAGTAGTTTGAGAAGGTTTAATGTACTTAGTGCTGCATGGAGTTGTTATTGAGGTTAGGACTTTGTTATAGATCATGTTAATACCTTAAAACTTGCTCAGAACTAGTTTTATCACCTTTTGGTTCGAATTTGGGATTGTACTCGAGCATCGATCGTTTGCCTTTCACTGGACGAACGAACGATTTCCAAGATGAACTTCCACCATTCACTTGACGAACGATCGCCACACGGGCATAAAGACTATTTTGAGCTGTTTAGGACTGAAGACCTGTTTTAGATCAAGTTTAAGGTTGATGATTTTTTATTTTTTATTTTTATTTTTATTTATTTTTTTATTTTTTTTTTCAGATTTCAAGGCTGTAGAGCCTCAAGGAGATTTGTTTTGAGGAGTCGTACGATACACGTGAGTAAAACTTACATGCATACTTGTTATTATTATTTTTTCGCATAGCACAAATATTTTGTGTATCAAAACATGCATGTTTATAACTCACATAAAATGTCATTTTTATTACTATGAACTCTATTTTGCGAAAATATGTGATTTATGATAAGATAATGAAATGATGAGATTATGAAAGTATCCATGTAAAATACGGTGAAGACTAAATTGCATCATATGACATGGTATACCGTCTCATGCAGAAAAAACGGTCACGGACTTACTATTATACAGGTTATTCTCTATGGTCAAAGGTTTATTTATTTTTATTTTTGACATTGGATTCAATGGTTACTTTGTGACTGGCGCACCATGCTTGAATTGAGGTTATGGTTATGGACGGTATTAGAAGCGTGGGCCACCCGAGGTCGGACTGCTAATGATAGACAATAGTGTACATATCTGGGGCAGTGGTGTTGTATTACAGGTCCCTTAAGATAGTGCCAAGTGCCAACCTTGCCTGGAAAGGGTTAATGTCCTGGGTATATCATATGGATTTGAATTATGACATGATACTCTTGATATAAGCATATATAAACTATATCTATATTACATAAACAACGTAAATGGTGGTATCATTTCAAAACAAACGACGTAATAAAGAACGTCGTTTGCTAAATGCCGTAAAACAAATTATGCTTTTTTACTATTTAAATGATAAAAAATTACGACGAATTTTAATGACGAGAATTTGCTTTTCTCGACCAACACTATCACAACCGAATTTAAAAGACGACAAAAAAAAAAAAGACGAGAATATTAACATTGTTTAAAATACTACGTAAATGGCTTTGTTTTGTTTGTTTTTTTTTAGCCATTGTTTTTGTGTTAATGAAAAGTTACTCATGAAATAATAATAATAATAATAATAATAATAATAATAATAATAAAAAAGAGTTAATAAAGAAAAAGAAAAAAGTCTTGATGATGGTGTGATGAATAACGGAGACCTCTTTCATATCCAGAAGATTATTTTATTGAATGGATATAACTCTGACATAAATTATTTATTTTGGATTAATAAATAGTTAAACAAAATTAAGTTTTATATATTAGATGGGTCTGGTGTTATTCTCCTACATGTTTGTGTTCATCTTTTTATTATTATTTTTTTAAAAATATCTCTCATTAAACTTATGAGACTCACATGTGAGTTCCACAAATTAAATGATAAATTTACACATCTTTTATGCGGAAGTGAAGCAGAAATATGTAGGACAATTAAAACAAACTTTTATCTTTATACATAATTTTTACTTTATGCAATGCACAGTGACGATTCTACCATGGTGTCACTACAAAAAAAAATTGTAAATCGCCACATGCAGTTAGCCGCGTGTACAGTAACTGTACACGTGGCAAACAGTTCGCCGCGTGTAATTAGCCGCGCAGATACACGCGGCAAACTTGGGCAATGCTAATTGCACATTTGGCAGCGTGTATTTTAATACACGCGGCCAATTTGCCGCGTGTACAATAATACGCGCTGCCAAATGGCAGCGTGTGTAAATGTACACGCGGCCAAAATCTGGCCGCGTGTACATTAATACACGCGGCCATCTGGCCGCGTGTATAATAATACACGCGGCAAGATGTTTGCCGCGTGTATATTTATACGCGCTGCCAAATGGCAGCGCGTATAAATGTACACGCGGCCAACATCTTGCCGCGTGTACATTAATACACGCGGCCAGATGTTGGCCGCAGTAAATTTTATATATTAATTCTATTTTGTAATTTCTTTTTATTTAAAATATATTTATATATTTTATATAAATATTATTTTATATATATATATATTTTTTAATTCTGTTTTTTAATTTCTTTTTATTTAAAATATATATATATATATATATATATATTTTTTTTTTACTAAAATTCTCCAAATTTATTTTATCCAAAAATATCACAAAATCAAATTGCACAAATTAATCAAAACAACTTTTTTCTTAATTTCGAATACCATGTACTAATAAATATATTCATTACTATATATAACTACTTACACAACAATATCAACAAATTTGAGATTCTTAATTTAATAAAGTTATTCGGTACTAAAAAAAAAAAAAATACACAAAATATCTACAAATCTGGAGGACGTCTCTGCGGATCACGAGGCGCAGTCCCGGGCGTGAGCTCGCCAACTGTCGATTGTCCCGCAAGAGATGGTGTAACGGGCGAAGGAGTCCCGAGAGGGGATTGTTGGCTCAGCAATTGTCCAGAAGGCGACAACGGACCAACCGTTGTCGCATTACCTGCAAGTACTAAAAATAATTAACCTACATAATATTATATGCAAATTTAAACAAGTAATGAGAACAAATTAAAAATAAACCTAAGTGTATACATAATATGAACCATACCTGCAGACGCACTACTAACAGATGACGTACTACCGACGTGTGCAGGTGAAGACTGCTGAGCACCAGGGCATACGAACGATAATCCTGTAGAGGACATGAAGGCCTCAAAATGTCGCATGCGCTGCTCTATATCATCAATTTGTCGTATGCGCTGCTCCATGCTGTCAGCCCGCTCTCTCTCGGCCCGCACTATGCCCTCCAACTCCGCGATTTTGTGAGCAGCCCAATCCTGAGACGTGCCCTCGGCCGGTCCCCCCCGTGTGCGGCCCCTATACGAGAAACAAGTCCCGCGAACAGGAGTAACGTTCGGCCCAACCTGCCGAACCCTACCCGCATACTCGGGTCGCCCAACCGCTTGCTCGTACGCGTCGCCAGGTGCCCAACGCACCGTATCTGATGAGACAGGGTCCGAGGCAGCAGGATCAGTTGACAAACTCTGTGTCATCCGCTCCTGTACGTCGTCAACATACAAAACAATGGTAATTAATAAATACTTTATCACACGCATAATTAATAATATTCGATAACCTATAACAGTAGCATACGCATAGGTCCCGTGTCCGCTCGTTCAGGTAAGTGCCGTCTTTCTTTGTGTGCGTCTTCACAAACGACTCGGCGCGAGTGGGGGGCGTGCCAGATATAGATGCCTGTCGCCATACAGTATAAATATATAACAAACATTGGATATTCATTTAACGTTAAGAAAGAACAATTACGCACAAATAAGAATTAGGGTTTTTACATATTGTTCCATACCTCATCGTGATTAAATCTGGCATAACTTTTGGACCCCAGACTATGGGGGATGTCTTGCTGCTCCCGCAGCCGCTTCATTCGTTCAGACCTCTCCTTTACATTGAACATTCCCAAAAAAAATGTCAGAATTGATACTTTTAATTACTTATGTGTTATGCTTGAATGAACTGTTTATTAAAAAAACACAACATTATAGTAATACATTCAAAGACCTACATACCACATTTACTTTTGTGCACCACTCGTGCAGTACGTCCTCCACATCCGTTCGGTCATACTTATCAAAAAACGTCTCTGGCATTCTCGCACGTATTGTCAATGGCGTGTCACCGTCTCGAATATTTAGCTGGGTCCTCAACTTCGACTTCCACGAACGGTGCTTACGGCCCATATCACCCCAGAATTCATTCTGTGCCAGGCGCTGGTCGACGGATACGGGTACATAAAATTCTTGCTGCACATTCAATCTAATGATTAATTTTAGCAGGTCAATAAAGAAAAAATCATCTTAACTTTAATTTCACAAAATACATATATTAGTTTCATACACATACCATTATGGCATCCCACATAGCCTGCTTAACTTGTTTATCTACCTTTCCCCATTTGTCCCGCAAGTGAATATGGGACCTGCTCCGTAACAGCTTGCCCGCAGCCCGTCTATAACGATTGCATGCTCGTCCCACTGGTTGTGTTGCAGCATTGTACTGCAACACAACTTTCTTACCCCTCGGGAGCACCCAATTTCTCTCAGGGTCCTTAATCACCTCAAAATATATGCTCCCGTCTGGGTTATACCCTAGTCAATAAATATAAAACGTTAATATATTAACACTAAATAACTTAATTATATCAATAAATTAAAAATTCAATTTAAATATTATACGAACTTACTAAATTAATTAGTTTATAATGATGTATACAAATGTACTTACCCATCAGCCGAATATGGTCGAACGCTATGTGCTCGGTCGCTGGGTCACCAGCATGCTCCTCGCCTGCCTGATCTTCTGGGTGATGCTCATCATCATGATCGTCATCCGAAGGCATATCCTGGGGGACATCATGTGCTAACTGATCAAGCCCCAACATCACATCATCCCCCTCGCGAGGCAGCTGGCTCTCCCCCACATCTGGGTTCTGACTCTCCCCAGGAAGCGGCAACTGGCTCTGTCCATAAACATGCATCTGGCTCTCCCCAGGTGCCGAGACATGGCCCCCAGTCGGTGCCGACAGCTGTCCCGACCGCATAGCCGGCATAGGCATCCCCCCCCGCTGTGACAACGGGAATCTGTCATCCTGAGTCTCACTATCAGGAATGACTGGCATAGGTGGTGGAAGGGGGTATGGATAGTACAACGGAAATCTGCTCAGATCATGACACTCTCGCGCCCACCATCGATCAACATGGCCCGGTGAGGTCAGCCCCAACTCCGATAACGTCGTGAATGGAGAAGGAGAATATCCAGCTGAGCTCGTCTGGCCGGGATCTGACCTGCTCATCCCCGCCGTACCCGGGGGCAATGGTCTATAAACGGCGTCCGGGTGGTGTGGCCACGGTGTAGTATGTAGTGCCGCTGACATCGCCGGTGTCGACGTAGGCGGGTATAGAGAAGGAGAATATCCAGCTGTGCTCGTCTGCCCGGGATCTGACCTGCTCATCCCCGCCGTACCCGGGGGCAATGGTCTGTATACAGCGTCCGGGTGGTGTGGCCACGGTGTGGTATGTAGTGCAGCTGACATCGCCGGTGTGGATGTAGTCGTGCAATGCACGGGCTGGCGTGGTGCACGATGTGCGCAAGTAGGGGGTCTCGGGTCCATTGAAACCTACGAACAAATGTGAGACAAATTACTTGAAATTCATTTTAATTTTAATATTAAAATAGAATATGCATAATATACAATGAGCTCTATGCAAAATAAGAAAGTATTTTGAGTTTAAGCAAATTGTACCAATAATAAATATAGCAATCATTGTATAACATGTGCTTCAATCGGATCAATGTCGGGTCTGTCGTGATCGAATTCATCATTCGTATCATGCAGGTCATCAGTGGGTAATACGATCGGTACACACTCGTGATATGCATTATCTGCATCACTACTCCCTTCCCCCTGACCAACATCGTACACGTTGCGCGGTTTAGTCCTCACGGCACAAACCCAGTTTGGGTTCCTTTCATCCTCGACATAAAACACTTGGTCTACCTGAGATGTAAGCACGTACGGCTCGTCAGTAAGCAGTTCTCCCCTGTGGACGAGGTGAGTGAAGTTGACAAACGCTAGACCATAATCGTCGACTCTAAATCCTCTGTCCATCGTGGGGTCCGCCCAATTGCACTTAAATAGGACGTACGTAGTCCTATCGTAGTACTCGACTTCAACCACATCGGTTAACTGCCCGTAGTAGGTTTCGCATTCAACGGTTGGCACACATACCCCGCTGTTCTGAGTCCTCCTTCCCACATCATGGGCTAGCGTGCGGAACAATTTCCCGTTTACCACGTACCTGTTATACTTCACTGCTGTCTCCTTCAACCCTCTACTCCGCATAACCAATTTCAGCCCCAATTCCTCCCTACTTTGATCGTCAAGGCCATCAACCTATGTTATCATTTCATATATTAAAAGAATACATCGGTTAATAGCGGCATATTGTCGAACCCTATCTTAAATTGACACTGAACATAGGTAAATATTATATACGAAAATACCACTACTTCCTTACATATGCGCGGTACCACTCGCAGAACTGTTCGTGATGTTGGGCTTCAATCAGAGCGTCCGTGATGCGACCCCTAACGCATGATCGCCTAATAGCGTCTTTATGCATCCTACATTAAGCGGATATAATTAAAAAACTAATTATTATCAATTATATCATTTGAATCCGGTTCAATATGTAAACACTACTTACATCCGCAAATTGAGAAACTCGTCAGAGTTGAACACAATATAACGATGAATCTGATGCATCGTCAGCCGGTTCAATCTAACTCGCGTTCCCGCCCCCTTGGAACCATCAGGGTTTCTCAAAGGTCTGTTGTGGAAGGTTGGTGCATTTTCTAGATATCTCGAACAGAACGTTACTAGCTCGGTCGCTATGTAACCTTCCGCAATGCACCCCTCAGGAGCCGCTTTGTTGCGCACATTCGACTTGAAACCCCCAAGACTCCTGGTGCACACACAAACATTAAGGACTTGCCCCCGTTTAATGCCATGAGTTACATGAAAATATGCATATATATATATATATATATATATATATATATATATATATATATATATATATATATATATATATATTTATTTATTTATTTATTTATTTATATTCTGTTGTATTTTACCTCTCTGCCGGGTACATCCACCTATACTGAACGGGTCCGCCGAGTCTACATTCGCGCACAAGATGCACGACCAAGTGGACCATGCTAGTAAAAAACCCAGGAGGAAATACCTGTTCCAGCTTGCACAGTGTGATACAGACGTCACCCTGCAGTCGGTCCATCTCAGCTTGGGTTAGCTTGGTTGAGCATATGCCTCTGAAAAATGCTGACATCTCAACGATAGGTCTAACCACTTTGTCTGGCAATGACTGACGCAATGCAATTGGTAGAAGCTGCTGCATCAGTATGTGGCTGTCATGACTTTTTAACCCTGAAATTGTACAGTCCTTCATCCGAACACACCGTGAAATGTTCGACGCATATCCGTCTGGAACTCTCACATTTCGAAGCACCTTTAAAAAGCTTTCTTTATCCTCCCTGGACATCGTGTGACAAGCTGCGGGTATATATGTTTTACCATTTGCGGCGGTGAACGGATGCAATTTAGGTCTCAACCCCATCTCCTGCAAATCCAGCCGAGCTGCCAAGTTGTCCTTCGTTTTCCCTTTGATGTCCAAAATAGTGCCAAGTATATTGTCCATGACATTTTTCTCTATGTGCATGACATCAAGATTGTGCCGCAAATTGTCCTTCCAGTACGGCAATCTGAAGAAAATACTTTTCTTCTTCCATACAACATCATCAGCACCCCGTGCACCCGTCTTCCGCTTCTTCCGTCTCGTCTTACCCGCATTCTCATTCCCAAACGCAACTCCGTCTAACTGTTGGAGGATCTCGTCCCCGCAAGGCACATCAGGAGCACATTCTAACTCCTCAGTCCCATCAAACGTTCTTCTGTTCAGCCGCCACAGATGTTCGGCTGGCAAGTACCTCCTGTGTCCCATGTAACAAAATTTACAACCGTTCTTCAGATGTTTAGAACGTGTCGAATGCATGCAACAAGGACATGCCTTCACACCTTTGTTAGGCCAACCGGATAAATCTGCATACGCCGGGAAGTCGTTTATTGTCCACATCAACTGAGCACACATATTGAAATTCTCCATCTTCGCAGCATCTAGTGTTCGTACCCCTACATCCCACAGCTCCAATAGCTCATTAATCAGTGGCTGAAGGTAGACGTCGATATCCATACCAGGTGAGCTCGGTCCGGGGATAACCAGTGACAGGATGAACGACGTCTGTTTCATGCACATCCAAGGAGGCAAATTGTACGGTACAAGCAATACGGGCCATGTGCTGTGGGATGTACTCATGTTCCCAAATGGATTGAATCCGTCTGCTGTCAGTCCAAGCCGCACGTTCCTACTGTCGGCCATGAAATCCGGATGTAGAGAGTCGAACGATCTCCATGCCTCACCGTCCGCGGGGTGCCTCAATACCCCATCCCTAGTGCGGCCTTCTGCATGCCACCTCATATTGTGCGCCGTGTGCTCCGACATGAATAACCTCTGTAACCGTGGGATGAGTGGAAACCATCTCAACACCTTCACTGGACGTTTTTTCCTCGACGATATTACCTCACCATCCTGATCGAAATGTATATCAGCCATCCACTTAGATTCTCCACATACGGTGCAGGTATCTAGATCTTTATTGTCTTTCCAGAATAGCATACAGTCATTACGGCACGCCGGAATCTTCTCATACCCGAGACCCATGGAACTGAGGAATTTCTTCGCCTCGTACGTATTAACCGGCAATGCATCATCGCAAGAAGGCAATAACTGACTGACAAGCTCCAGAATATCAGAAAAAATCTTGTTACTAATACCTCCAATGCACTTCAAGTTGTAGAAATGTACAGTAGCACTCAATTTACTGTGCTTTGTACCGGGGTGAAGTGGCTTCTCGGCAGTCTTCAACAACTCAAGGTACTTCAATGTGTCCCTTGCAGAGGTTCCTTCATTTACTTCTCCGGGCTGGCCAACATTATCAGTGTCACCTACTTCGTGCACGCCGAAGGCGTCACGCAACATTGCGTGCATGTCACCACCTTGTTCCAAGTCTCCGCCTTGTTCTGTGACTTCTACATGTTCAATGCCACATGCAGCCGTATCTGTGACACTGGGATGGTCGTGACCCCGAACAGGACCAGCAGGGTTTAGGGTTGTCTCACCGTGCATATACCAGAAACCGTATCCCGTGCACATTCCCTTCCCCCCTGTCAGGTGGGCAAGAACGTAATCTGGGGGGTGCCGCTGGTTATTCCGGCAGTACTTACATGGGCAGTAAATTTTGCCATCAGCAGACCTACAGTTACGAACGGCGAATGCCACGAACGCTCTACACCCGTCGTTATACTGTGTCGTACCTCTAGGTGCTGACATCCACGACTTATCCATATTCCTCTGTACGCGAGTTAACAGTCTGAAACGAAATATGTTATTTGATTACAGCAAATAAAGTGCTTGTTTGTTTACTGTTTGTTTTAAACAGTTAACTCAAAGTATCATTTTCTCGTACTTTTTTTAGGGGTTAGGGTTTTTCCTTTTTAGGTTTTAAGGTTAGGGTTTAGGTTTTTAAGGGTTTAGTTTTTAGGGTTAGGGTTTAGGGTTTATGTTTTAATATTTGTAGGGTTTAGGGTTTTTTAGGGTGTAGGGTTTTAGGGTTTAGGGTTTAACTAAAATAAAATAGTAATAAAAAAAAAAAAAAAAGAGATCTCGAACCTTTTTCTTTTATATTTTTTAATATTCTTCTTTCTTTTTTTAGGGTTTAGGGTTTTGATTTTTTATTTTTTTAGGGTTTAGGGTTTTAGGTATTTACGGTTTAGTTTGTAGGGTTAGGGTTTGGGTTTACCTCACCATAAAAAAGTAATTAAAAAAAAATAGAGATCTCTCCCATTTTTAATTTTTTTTTTTTTTTGCTATTCTTTATTCTTTATTTATGGTTTAGAGTTTTAAGGTTTCTTTTTTTAGGGTTTAGGGTTAAAAAGGTTAGGGTTTAGGTTTTTAGGGTTCTAGTTTTTAGGGTTTGGGTTTTAAGGGTTTAGGTTGTTAGGGTTCTAGTTTTTAAGGTTAGGGTTTAGGTTCTTAGGGTTTAGTTTTTAGGGTTAGGGTTTTAAGGTTAGGGTTTAGGGTTTTAGGGTTAGGGTTTTAAGGTTAGGGTTTAGGGTTTTAGGGTTAGGGTTTTAAGGTTAGGGTTTAGGGTTTTAGGGTTAGGGTTTTAAGGTTATGGTTTAGGGTTTAGGGTTTAGGGTTTAGTTTTTAGGGTTTAGGGTTTTAAGGTTAGGGTTTAGGGTTTAGGGTTTAGGTTGTTAGGGTTTAGTTTTTAGGGTTAGGGTTTAGGTTTTGAAGGTTTAGTTTTTAGGGTTAGGGTTTAGGTTTTGAAGGTTTAGTTTTTAGGGTTAGGGTTAAAAAGGTTAGGGTTTAGGTTTTTAGGGTTAGGGTTTAGGGTTAGGGTTTAGGGTATAGGGTTTAGGTTTTAGGGTTTTAAGGTTCGAATTTAGGGTTTAGGGTTTAGGTTTTAGGGTTTTTAGGGTTAGGGTTTAGGTTTTAGGGTTTTAAGGTTAGGGTTTAGGTTTTTAGGGTTTAGTTTTTACGGTTTAGTTTTTACGGTTTAGTTTTTAGGTTAGGGTTTAAGGTTTTAGGGTTAGGGTTTTAAGGTTATGGTTTAGGGTTTAGGGTTTAGGGTTTAGTTTTTAGGGTTTAGGGTTTTAAGGTTAGGGTTTAGGGTTTTAGGGTTTAGGGTTTAGGGTTTAGGTTGTTAGGGTTTAGTTTTTAGGGTTAGGGTTTAGGGTTTGAAGGTTTAGTTTTTAGGGTTAGGGTTTAGGTTTTGAAGGTTTAGTTTTTAGGGTTAGGGTTTAGGTTTTAGGGTTTAGTTTTTACGGTTTAGTTTTTAGGGTTAGTGTTTTAAGGTTAGAATTTAGGGTTTAGGGTTTAGGTTTTAGGGTTTTTAGGGTTAGGGTTTCGGTTTTAGGGTTTTAAGGTTAGGATTTAGGTTTTTAGGGTTTAGTTTTTACGGTTTAGTTTTTAGAGTTAGGGTTTTAAGGTTAGAATTTAGGGTTTAGGGTTTAGGTTTTAGGGTTTTAAGGTTAGGATTAGGGTTTTAGGGTTTTAAGTATTTTAGGGTTAGGGTTTTAAGGTTAGGGTTTAGGGTTTTAGGGTTAGGGTTTTAAGGTTAGGATTTAGGTTTTTAGGGAGAAAGTATTTTAGGGTTAGGGTTTTAAGGTTAGGGTTTAGGGTTTTAGGGTTAGGGTTTTAAGGTTAGGATTTAGGTTTTTAGGGAGAAAGTATTTTAGGGTTAGGGTTTAGGGTTTAACTACAATAAAAAAGTAATAAAAAAATTTCACTCTTTTGTAGGGTTTAGGGTTTTTAGGGTGAACGGTAATTTGGGCTAGGGTTTAGGGTTTATGATTTTTGCTTGTTTTTTAGAGTATAAAGCTTAGGGGTTTGGTTTTGAGATTTGATCATAGGCATTTTTATATTGGTTTTGATTTAGGGTTTAGGGTTTATTGTTTACACCTTTGTTATAAATTGAATAATAAAAAAAATAATTATAAATGGTAGACGGTGGCCAAATTTAATTTTCTGTATCTATCCAATAATCGTTAGATACGATCATTTTATTATGAAATGATGGCGAGTTTACTTTGAATTGGTTTTTTTTTGTTTGTAAAAAAATTACCTGAAATGAACAATTAAACTTTTTTTCTTTGTTCTTAAAAAACCCTAAAATTGTTTTTTGTAGTACCGAATACTTATTTATATTTTATTGGTTTTGATCATTTATTTTATGATTAAGTTAATAAAATAATTGTGACAAATAATAATCCACACACAAATTCGTAGTACAGTAAAACATATTACAAAAAAAAAAAAAAAAAAACCACAACTATAAGAATATTTTTCATGCATAACAACCAACCACATCAAAACACATAAAATTATACAACAATAGATATTCAAACCCAACAAAATTAACAGCATTGCATAGACCATTATTAATTGCTAAATCCACAATTATTATATGAAACTATTAAAAAAGTTAGAAACAGATTTTAAACAAATTAATTTAAATGCACCAAGTTTATTATAGCCAAAAGGTAAAGGAAAAAATTTAATGCTAAAATTACTCACAATTTTTTTTTTTTTTTTTTTTTTGTGAATTGTAAGCTCCTTTGCCAAAATGTACCTGCATTAAAACATATTAGTCCCAAAATAATATCCCAAAACAACTTAAAAAATACTAATCACGTACAAGGCAGAGAGAGAGAGAGAGAGATAGAGAGAGAGAGAGAGAGACCGGGAGAGGTTTCAGAGAGAGAGAGAGATGTAGAGAGAGACAGAGAGAAAGAGATGGGTGTAGAGAGAGAGAGGTCCGGACCTAGGGTTAGGGTTGAGTCTGTGGTTCGGTTAGAGAGAGAGAGAGAGAGAGAGAGCTAGAGAGAGAGAAAGCTAGAGAGACAGAGAGAAAGAGAGAGAGAGAGAGAGAGAGAGAGAGAGAGAGAGAGAGAGAGAGAGAGAGAGCGAGAGGGAGATGTAGAGAGAGAAAGGTCCGGACCTAGGGTTAGGGTTCCTGGTTCGGTTAGAGAGAGAGAGAGAGAGAGAGAGAGCTAGAGAGAGAGACAGAGAGAGAGAGAGAGAGTGAGAGGGAGGTGTAGAGAGAGATAGGTCCGGACCTAGGGTTAGGGTTCCTGGTTCGGTTAGAGAGAGAGAGAGAGCTAGAGAGAGACAGAGATAAAGAGAGAGAGAGATAGAGAGAGAGAGAGAGAGAGATAGAGAGAGAGAGAGAGAGCATGCACCGTAGCCGGTGCCGAACACGGGTGGTGGTGCAGTCACGGCCGGAGAGGGAGCTGGCCGGAGAATACACTGGATCCTGGTGGTCGGTGGTCGGTGGACGGAGAGGGAGAGAGAGAGAGAGAGAGAGAGAGAGAGAGAGAGCTGAGTGAGCGAGAGAGATCGAGCTGAGGGAGAGAGAGAAATGTGGGGATCGAGGGCTACCCTGTTTTGTTTTTTTTTTTTTTTTTTTGTTTTTTTTTTTTTTTTTTATAAATTAATTGAAGTTTCAGCCAGGTGGCGCGCGGGAAATGTCCCGCGCAGGTCACCTGGCCAAAAATTGGCCGCGTGGCGTAATGCCACCCGGCCAATTAGAGACGTGTATTATTATACACGTCTCTATATGTGTTTAGTTTTTTTTTTTTTTTTTTTTTTTTTAAACGAAAAATGGTATATATATATAAATATATAAATATATATATATATATATATATATAGTTTTGTATTTGTAAACACAAACACAAACCCTAATCCGACCCTAAGTGTATGTAATATATATAGTGTTAAGGTTTACGTAAACTCTAACCCATAAAACTAAACCCTAAACGGTAACCCTAAAACTAATTCTTAAACCTTAAGTCTGTGTTAAGTTTCATATATATATATATATATAGGTCCAAAGAATATATAGGGTTAGGGTTTTATTAGATTACTATTCCATTAACGTAAAACCTAATTAGAGTTAGGGTTTACTTATAAGTATACCATATATATTTAAAGTACTCAACACGTAAAACGTAAATATACTATAAACATATTGCACGTAGCCCATACCCCTAACCCTATGTCTATATACTATATATAGTCGTAAACCCTAACCCTAAGTGTATGTACTTTGTTATGTTGCATATTTTTATTTTTGTTCCTCGCCGTATAATTATGCATATATTTGTAGCCCAAATTTGGGTATATACAACGTTATTATATATATCTATAAACTCTAACCCTAAGTGTATATATATACTATATATATATATATATATAGCCATAAACACCAATGTTAGGGTGTATACAAGTAACTATAAAGGTATATAGTTTCGGCACGCCGTTTACATGCATGCATGCATGCATGCATGCATATATTATATATATGTATGTACATAATATGACAAGATAGTTTTGAAATACAAATACAAATACAAACACAGACACATGCAACCCTAAGTGTATGTAATGTACATTCTTGCTAAACCCTAAGCCATAAAACTAAACCGTAAACTATAAATTAAAACTAAATCCTAACCCTAAGTAAACTATAAGTATATATATATATATATATATATATATATATATATATATATATATATATATATATATATATATATATATATATATATATATATATATATATATACTATACTAAACACTGACCATAAAATTGAACCCTAAAACCCATAATCTTAACCCAAATCTTAAGTGTATGTACCATATATATGTAAGCCATAAACCCTAACCCTAAATATATATACTATATGTATAGTGATAAACCCTAACTCTAGGATCAAATGATAGTTCGACCAAGTTTTGAACATTGAACTCGATCAAATGATAGAGGCATGCAATTTTATACTTGTGTAAGGTATGCCATAATGATCGGGACCACAAGGCGAACACATTCAGATGGATGTTCAACGAACCCTAACCCTGAGAGTATGTACTACACATACAATAAATTAAGTCCTAACGCATAAACCATATTCAAGAAACTCAACTTGCATGTAAACCCTAAAACATAACTATAAGTATGTGTAGCACAAATTTAGCACAAATTTATTGTTGGGGTATATAATAGGAATTTTTAATATAAATAAATTCCAAAAAATTTAAATACAAGTACTGTATAAAACTAATTAGTTTATATACTTTAATTTGGTATAGGGTACATAGCAATTTTATACTCCAATTTATTTGTTTTTTTTTTTTTTTTAAAAAAAAAGGAATTCCAAAAAAGTATTTTTCAGTTAGCCACGTGTATTAAATTACACGTGTCGGCCAGATGGCAGCGTGTAATTTATACACGCGGCCAATTGGCAGCGTGTATAAAATACACGCTGCCCTCTGGCAGCGTGTAATTTCTACACGCGGCCATCTGGCCGCGTGTATAAGTACACGCTGCCAATTGTTTGTACGCTACATCTGGCAGCGTGTCTAGAGAAACACGCTGCCATATGGCCGCGTGTCTACAGTAACATGTACTGTAGACACGCGGCGATTTACGGTTTTTTTTGTAGTGTGTAATGAGGTAATTTTTTTTAAAGATATTACCATATTCTTATTGAAAGTTTTCTAATAACCAAATTTTACTCGTATATATGCATTTTTTTGGCAAATCACATAAATTATTACCCTATTCACCGTCTCCTTTTGGGAAATCAGCCTTTCGGGCTGAAATTGTAATCCTCTTCAAACCGATATTTTTTGTTCAAATCAAATTTGTTATGGAAAATGCTTCTCAAAGGGATGACAATTTTTTATTTTTTATATTTTCTTTTTCTGCGGGACATGCATGTTATACGTCCATCTCTTAACATGCAATCTCTTACCTAAGGGTGGAATCAAGATTTTTGGTGCAAGTATGGGGACAGATTTTTTTATTTTTTATTTTTGTTTTTGTAGAGACATGCTTACATAAATAAAAAAAGCATATAAATACATAAAATCTCTCTCTATATCAATTTATGTGCATGTTTATATAAATAAAAACATAGAAGTTTTACACTTAATCTCATGGCATCACAAACACACAACAGTATAAACAACTAGCAAAATAGCTTTAAAAAGAAGAGAAAAAAAAAAAACCTAGCAAAATAAACTAAACACGATATATAGGATCCAATAAAAATGGTTCTTTTAAGTGTGAATTTGTTCTCCTAACAATTCCATGAAGCCCCAAATAACTTAAAAAAAAAAAAAGATTAAAAGGGGACACAAATATTACTTTGGGGGGACAAATTTATAAAATAGGTATACTTTAAGTATATTTTTAAACATTTTTGGGAGAACTCCAAAACGTGTGTCTGCCCTTACTCTTACCCATTTCCATACAACTAATTAAGTTTCAAATCAACCATTGAGTTTGTAGGAACCTACAAATTTAATAATGAATTTGAAAATGAGATAAATAGGAAATAGACAGATAATGAATTTGTATAATTTCTCTTATTTTTGTATGCTTTTTGTATTCTCTTATTTTTGTATACTTTTTTGTATTCTCTTATTTTTTTATTTTTTGAAAATTAACTATTCGACCAGTAAGACGCATGTATTTACTAATTAGTATGTCTTGATCTTTTATAGGGTAAAATTAAAAAATGAAACAATATAAAAGCCGGTCTTTTGTTTCTATTTTTCGGTAAGTGGCTGTCTCAACTGTGCTACCAAAGCTATGGGAAGGCCGGAATAGGAGAGCCTCATCTTGAGACAAGGTACAGCTAGCGAGCCAAATTTATAAGCAGATTATAATGAGATGGAACATTAAGTTGGTTAGATTAGTTATAGTACTAATGAGGTGCATGAAACATTAAGTTGGTTAAATTAATTATATTTCTGTTTCTTTTGTTATGAAGTTAGAACTGAAACGTGTTAATTCAGTTCGTTAATCACTGCTTAATTGTATAAATAGGTGTAACTCTGTACGTATTAAAATTCAATCAAGGCAAAGGGACTTACTTTTCCTGACCCCGAGCCATCCCAGTCTACTTCATCTATATATACTAGAAAAAAAAAAAAAAAAAAAAAAAAAAAAACGAGAAATGGGTTCGAAACTTGCATTTGGTTGGGCTTGCTTGTTAACATCTTTGATGGTATTGGTTACCGGAGTTCGAGGCCAAATCAAGTTTTTCAACGTGATGAACTACGGCGCAGTTGCAGATGGAGCAACCGAAAACAGTGAGGTAATTATTCATATCACATTGGCTCTTACTTCTTAATTATAGCACTAAAAACAGTTTCACGTACTTAATTTTTTATTTTTTTTGTGTGTTTTCTAAGGCATTTCTGAAGGCATGGAAGGAAGCATGTGAATGGAAGGGATCGGAAATGGCTAGGGTTTTGATCCCGAATGGAACATACATGGTGAGCTCAGTGAGGTTTGAGGGTCCATGCAAGGGCCGGATAGCCGTTGCGATTAAAGGGGTTCTCAAGGCTCCTGCTAATCCATCCAAGTTCTCAACTGATAGTTGGATAAACTTTCGATATGCTGACCATTTGACAGTCAGCGGTGGCGGCACCTTGGACGCCCAAGGAAAGGTAGCTTGGGCCTTCAATGACTGCAACAAGAATTCTAATTGTCATACCCTACCTACCGTAAGTTAATTATTAATTGCTTTATTTCTTTCTTTCTTTCTTCTTTTTTATTATTATTTTTAATTGAAAATACACTTTATCTTCTTCTTTCTTCTTTTTTTATTCTGATTTTTAATTGAAAATACACTTTACCTCCGGTATATACACGCCCTTTTTCGTTTTGAGGTCTAATGTTCAAATAGTGACCAATGCCCCCATCTCCACATATATGAAAGAATGTTGGAGTTCCTTCTAGTGTCATCTTAGGATCTTTCTATACTGACATAATACTATGTATTTTTTAATAAAAATACGAGAGAGAAATCAAGCTGTAGTTTTTCTGTATTAAAAACAGAATGTCGTGTCAACATAAAATGATCACAGAATGACACTAGAATGAGCTCTAACATTTTTCAAATATCTAATTGTAGAGAAAAAAAAAAAGAAAAAAAAAAGGATAATTTTGAAATTTGAGTGCCATATGCATGTACACTCTTTTTTGTTTTTAGTTTTTTATTGAATAGCATATATACTTTCATTTGTTATTTTTTTCAAAATGCTTTTCATTGCCATGTCAGAAAAATAAACACTTACATGAAAATAAAAACTTGAAAATATTTGTATCACTTCCCAAACATGGTCGAGAATAAAAGGGTGTCCTATTATTTTCATCTTCTGTCATGCCAGTTCTCTCTTCTTTCTTTCTTTCTTTCTTTCTTTTTTTTTTTTTTTTTTTTTTGTCTTTTACCTCCCTGAAGTAAAAAGCGTATTTTATGAAATAGTAGTAATTTCCTTCATATAAATAGCAACCTTATGTCTAGAATTATGCATGCTTTGAATAGAAAGCCTTAGAAAAAAAAAAAAAAAACAAACAAACAAACAAATAAAGAAGAAGAAGAAGAAGATGAAGAAAAAGAAAAAGAAAAAACTTCATTTACTATCCCTGATTTTTCATCACTTTTGCAGTCATGCACATATGAACTTTAAAAACTATCAATTTAGTGTACATATCTTTCAATTTTTTTCAATTTCACCCAACTGTTAAAATTTTTCATTAAATCAGAACACAGAGGTGTCAAAATTCATAAAATACCTATTTTTTAAGAAAAAATTAAAAAAAAAAAAAAAAAATTGTCAAGATTTATACATTAGTAAGGATTTAATGGAATTTGCAAAAAAACTCATACCTAAATCTTTGATTTTTTTTTTTAAAAAAAAAAAAAGAAAAGAAAAAGAAAAAAAGAAACATGAGTATTTTGAAAATTTTGATAGAATTTAACCGAAAATCTAATCGGACAGGTGAAATTTTTTAAAAAAAAATTGAAAGATGAATAAACTAAATTAATATTTTTTAAAGTTTAAGGGTATAATTACAAAAGTAATAAAATATCAGTCATCGGTAAATGAAGTTTTCTTTAAAAAAAAAAAAAAAACTATTCATGAAGGTTTAGTTGACTCGAGGAATGATCGAGTCGAAAATTATTCTTTATAATTCATGCCAATGATTAAACAGCATGAAAAGTAGAGATGATATATATAGATAGTGCATGCAACAATCCTCGTACCAGTTTAATTATGTTGTTTGAAATGTACGTGAGAGCCTAACACATGCATCCTGTCTCCCATGCGTGCAGACAATAAGATTTGATTTTGTGACCAACTCTCGGATTCATCACTTGAGGTCCATCGACAGTAAGAACAGCCATGTCGTGGTATTCGGTTGTGGGAATGTGAATATCAGTCATGTCAGAATATCCGCTCCGGCCGATAGCCCCAACACCGATGGGATCAAAATCGGAAGCTCCTACGACATCACAATCTCGCGTTCCACAATCGGTACCGGCGATGACTGTATAGCCATTCTGTCCGGAGCTAGAAACCTCTATATTTCTAAGGTTTTTTGTGGACCTGGGCATGGAATAAGCGTCGGGAGCCTCGGCAAAAACGACGGAGACAATGTTAATGGAGTTTTCGTAAGAAACTGCACCTTTCGCGGCACTTCTGATGGAGTGAGAATCAAAACATGGGCTACTCCATCCCTCGGTAAAGCTTCCAATTTTATATTTGAAGACATTTTCATGAATCAGGTCGCCAATCCCATCATTATTGATCAAGAATATTGCCCCTACCCCCCTTGCGCTCAACAGGTAATTTCCATCTTATTTATCTCTTGATTTTGTTCTAAAATAAATTAAAGACAAAACTTCACTTACTTACCCAAGCCCGACAATGAGTTAATCATATGCAAAACTTCTTATTTTTCATCACTTTTGTAATTAATACTCTTAAACACATTAAAAAATATCATTTTTTTTTTTTCGATTTCACTCATCCATTAGGATTTTGCATTAGATCTGATCAAAATATTTAAAATACTTAATTTTTTTTTTTTTTTTTATTTTTAAAGTTTCGGGCATAGATATTTTTGCAAATTCCTTTGCAGCCTTGAATTTTATTTTATTTTTTTCTAAAATATGAGGGGTATTTTTTGAATTTTCATACAACTCCATTAGGATTTAACGGAAAATTTCAACGGAGAGATGAAATTGAAAAAAAATTGGAAGATGAATACACTAAATTGACACTTTTTTAAGTTTAAGGATATGATTGCAAACGTGATAAATTGTGAGGATTGATAAGTGAAGTTTTTCATAAAATTAATATTTCTGAATTGAAATCTCATTTGTTGTTGTTGTGATTTCCATATATTGTTGTGGATATATAGCCCTCTCTTCTGCAAATCAGCAATGTGACATACAGAAATATCTGGGGAAGTTCGAGTGCCAAAGTCGCAGTTACTCTCCGATGCAGCGAAAGCAGGCCATGCAAAAACGTAACGATGGAGAAAATCAATTTGGCTTACGATGGCCAAGACGGTCCTGCCAGCTCGTCGTGCTCTCATGTCAATGGCCTCTCGATTGGGCATCAAAGCCCTGGCCCTTGCATATAGTTTGTATGACATGCATGAAAGATGTTGTAGCTGAGGATTTAATTAAGGTTATAATATTGGAGCTGAGGATTTAATATTCAAAATCTTATATATATATATATATATTCAAATTCAATTCTGTTCATTTATTTTTCGGAAGAGCTCAAGCTTATTTAGGAGTTGTTTGATTTGACTTATTCGTTTCTTATATTGTTTGGTAAAATACTTCTTTAGTCCATGTGATTTACAATTTTTATCAAATGACTACCTTAGTTTTAATATCAAAAGTGGTACGTGCATGCAGTTTTTCTGTTTTCTATTTTAATTCTTTTGTCATATACTGTCCAAAAATTTAACGAACTGCCACGTCAAGGCCATTCAATGTCCACCATGTGTCTCCCAAGTCACGTTATTACCACGTCAGCATTACTTAAAAATAAATAAAAAGAAATAAAACAAGAAATTTAAAAACAAGTAAAAAAATGGTAGAACAGGGAGGTCAACCATCCCCGTCACCTACTGGTAGGGAAGATCCCACCACGTGGGTGGGTTGCTGGGAGATCTCACCTTGTAATAGGTCCGGGGGGAGACTCCCCTCCAACCCACCCGTGAACTGTGGGGGAGATCTTGTTTTATTTCTTTCTTTCTTTTATATATATATAGATATAATGTTACCTTAGCAAGAATAGATGAATGACTTGGCATGAGAGACACGTGGCATGAGATGAATGGCTTTGACGTGGCGGTCAGTTAAATTTTTGAAAACAAGAAAACTGCAAGTACCACTACAAAAAAACCAGCATTTTATGATATTTTTTAAAGGACACTATTCACACATAAAAAAAGGTTGCCAATCAGTTGGTGTCCTTTATTTCACGACGCCCCGTGATACTATCTGCCAAGATTTTTTTCCTACGACGTTTCTACCTTAAGCATCATAAATTTATGTTGTTTTAATGTGAAACGACGTAAATATGTTCTCGTCCTTTACACATAAACGTCATTAAAAACAATGTTGTTTCATGTATAAATGACGCATTTTTTTGTCATGCTTACACAATATACGTTATTGTTTTGTGACACCTACTGTATAAAGAACATTAAAGTTTTATGATGTTTACTGTATAAACGTCATGGCATTATGTCGTTTATATAGTAAACGTCATAAACATTCCACATACAGTTTGCGTCGTTTAATTGGTAAACGACGCCATTTTTCTTTTTTTAAAAATAGGTTATATATTATATTCCCCCCCCCCCCCCCCCCCCCCCTTTTTAATTTGTTTTCACCTCATAAAACATTTACAAAATAACTTACTCAAAAGTAGAATCATATGTCCAAAATAATATAATTAGATAGCCAGCAAATACTTTCAAACAACGTTTTCAACTAAATTCAAAACAAAAGCATACACAATTTTCTATATGCTATTGAAATTACCATTGTTTCAAAATAAGCAAACACCTAAGCAACTCATGATAGTAGCATTGCTTCCTTAATTACAAAAAAATAAACCTAAAAGAAAACCCCAAACATCATAATGTTCCACTTGACGTCTTGTTGTATATCAATCTTGTTCTACGCCAATGAAATTCAAAAGCTGCTCTAAATCCTACAATTTGAGGAAAAAAAAATGTTAGGGTCATCCATGGCAGTCACATAAATCAGTAGTCGAAACAATAAGTCTTGATAAGTTAATAAAGGGAAAACGTATCCCAAATAAAGTGAACAATAGAGAAAACAATATTGGTTATGTTAGCACAAGAATACTATTTGCACACTTTGGTATACACATGCTTTTCACACCTGACCTTTAGACTTTCATCTCAAATTAAAACATAGGTCACACATGGTTCATTAATAGTTTTAATATAGTGGATGGAAATTTAGAGAATAGTGTGTGAGATGAAATGCTTTAGTAACACAAAAACGACCCAACAATCCATGTAGATAACAAAGTTGCTTAAGTAGGGAACCAACCAAAAATTGGGAGAATAAGTGCAACTAAATATTTTTACTTAACACACCTTTCGACCTGTCTTTTGCTGTCATCTCCCGCTTGATCATCGTCATCTATCGAAATTGGGTGTTCACCTAAACCAAGAGGGGACTCATAATGTTAATGACTTTACACCAAAGAAGGAATAAAGCTACTTTTTATGCAATAAATAATCCTAAGCATTACATACAACTACATGAGCAATCCAAAACCAAAAGTATATAATTTGAAGCACAAGAATTATTACAAGAAAAAAAATCTCCATATCTTCTCAACTAATTTAATAAGATTCAATGACTATATAACAATTACTTGTCAAAACTATGGTGAGCTTATTTGAAGAAAATTACAAAGGTACTTTGTACACGAAACTATCATCCGCATAGACAAAAAAAGAAAAAAAAAAGAAAAAAAAAGCAAAGAAACAAAAAAACAAAAACCATAAAAGTTGATAAATAAATAGTCCTAAAAATGCACACAGATTAGGGAATTTAACCATACTATAGAACTGATAAGAACTTGAAGATTATTTTGTAGTCAATTGCATGTCAATCAAATCTTTTTAGTATACACTTTTGGTCGTCCTCCAATTTCCATTATTGTTTCACAATGCCGCTGTTTCATTATGAATAGGGATGAAAACATATAGTTAAAACAATGCTAAAAGTTGGACAGAGTTGTTACAACTTAATAAACATGGCTAAACCAAAACATCAAAGAAAAAAAAACATAAACAAAAGAAAAACATGTGGGCATCACAATTGGGTGTTCACCTGCTCCACTATCCACAGATGATTTGGGCATCATAGGTGGGGATGTTGTGTCTGGAATATTGTTCAGTGCATTGCTCCTATGAGCATTCCCTTCCAAAACCATGGCAAGCAGCTTTCTCATTTGAGCCATCTCACTCTCATGCGCCATTTGCATCCGCGTCACTTTATCTTTCAGTTCATTAACTTGACTTACAAGTTTAGGATCTTGAGAAGCCAATGTTAATGCCCTAGACGAACTGCATGCAACTGGATTTGCCTGGTGTTGGCCCCAATCCTAATCCGCTAACATGCCTAGGATATTCAAGGCCAATTATCTGCCCATACACATCCTTTGCAACCATAGTATTATGCCTTATGTATATGAACTAGATGTTGGAGGATCCTGCAACATGAGTTATTCCATATTTCCTGTAATTAAGTTCAAACTTATGTACTGTTTAGATTATTTATACAAGAAAAAATGATAGAAAAAATAAAGGATGTGTAAAAGCTTTAAGAAATCATAATACAACATTTGCACTTATGATTTTTTTCCTTGGCCTTATCATTGACGGGGGTGCCATAACTTTTTGTGTGAGTTTCTATAAACAAGTTTACACCTTGTAGGGGTATACCCTATGTTTGTCTCCTAAAATAACTGAATTTTAGTACATAACCTATCAAACAATGTATCTTAAAACACCCAAAATACATACCCGCTCGTCAATGACTCGGGCAATGCTTTTCGACCCTAAGGTGTGTGAAAATTCATGCATGCCACGTCTTTGCCTATTCTTCTCGGATCTTTTCTATACATTTGCATTATTATTAATATTGTGATAAATATATGTATGTAAAACATTTATGTTAGTATTTTATATTGACAACATTCTTGTTAACAAAAAAACTTTATCTAACGGTTGCTTTTTAACAGGATTATCGGTTCTATTCAGAGTCTTCAAATAATATGGACAGTGTCTCATTTCATGCCATGTGTATGGTCACAAGTTTCTAAGACGATGTCCATGAAGAATCCATGCAATTTCCAAGTCAGAACAGCCGGTTCCTGTGCAACCGTCCGGACGGGCCTTTGAAGGCGTCCGAACACCCCGCATTGTCTAGAAGCTTCAGCGTTGAAGACATCCGGAGGTCAGAGCAACACCGTTCGGACGCTAGGTCAAGCTTTTCCAAATTCTACATGATGTGTGTTTTAAATAGTACTCGCAAGTGCACGAATCGTTTTGCAATATAGTGTTATGCAAGTGCGAGGTCGATCCCACAGGGAATTGCGTTGCAAAAATTAATTTCTATTTAAACTAATCCTATTTTAACCTAGTTCCAAATTTAGGGGTTTTTTATAAAAGAAAACATAAACAAAAATAATGAAAATAAAGGGGTCTAGGGTTTTGGAATCCACACTCACCAAATCACAACAACCTAATCTCATGCTCATCACACATATTTTGAGGTTCTCACATACAAATCTTATGTATGCTCTACATTGCTTCAAAAATCATTTAAATCATTCAATGAATCCGTCCATTGAAATCACAAAAGATATTAGGATTAAACCAAATCATCAAATGTATTAGTCAAACGAAACACAATGAATATCCAATGTTTTGATAGATGAAAAACCAAGCAATCGATTTAATGAAACTTATTCCACATCATCACTTGTATCCGGAAACCACAAGAGATATCAAAACATCATTTCAAAAATCGAAGTAGAACAATGAGAAATCAAGACCCATAAACTCAAATAGCATAAACAAGCATGAAACTCAGTTTCTCTTCAATGGTGAGGTTTCATCCTCAACCCTAAACGAAAATATTAGCTACCCATAACAAAAGAAAGCATAAATAAACACCAAGGATGCATTAAAATCAAAGAAACTTACAAGGATTTGAAGTTCTAAGACAAAATCAACACTAGAAGCCCTAAACTACAGTGAGAACGGCGCCTAGGGCGCTCCCAAGCGGCCTCCTCTTGTAAAAATGAGAAAAGAATGGTATTTATAGAGTTAGGTAGGGTTTCTGAAATTCCAGCTCCGCATAAATTCGATTGATCGACTTTAAATTCGATCGATCTACTTTTCGATCGATCTACTTTAAATTCGATCGATCTACTTTTCGATCGATCTACTTTAAAGTCGATCGATCCACTTTTTCAGCACTTCAGAAAATCCAGCTTTTCTATGTATTTTTGCCTTGAAAATTGTCATTTCACTCTTATAGCCCTGCAAAAACGCAAAAACACTAAAATAACCAAAACATTAGAAAGTAACAAAGCTAAAGGTTTAACTAATGTAAATTAAGGGGTCCAAATATACATTTTTTGGCACTCATCACTACACAAAGTTGGATTTCAGCAATCGACACTGTTTGGGAAGTTTCTGCAAGACATCCGGACGAAGTAGCAACACGTCCGAACGCTGTCCAGCATTTCAGAATATTCTGGTGTTCCGTTCAAATGTGGAAATGAGTCATAGCAAAGACTGTCCAGACGTTTGGCCAAGCCATCAGGACGTGCGCCTTGTTATGGAAGCTTTCAGTGCTATTTTGGAAAGGCGGTTGCAGTTGACCGTCCGGACGCTCGGTCAAGCCGTCCGGATGCCCTCCAGTATTTTGATCATAACTTTCTGCTCAAATATCAAATTGGGATGAAATTGATGTCATTGGAAAGCTAACGAAAAATGCTACAACTTGATTATTCGGACGGTCAAGAGAAACATTCGGACGGCCAAGAAAAATGTCCGGACGCGCGTGCCAGAGATTCTGAATTTGAGTTGAAACAGGATTTGTAAAGCCTATATAAAGAGGGCTTTAGGCATGTTTTATGTACAAAATTCGGTATTGAATTCTCTTAGCTTTGAGAGGATGTTTAGGGAGAATTGAATATCCACTAACTCTCAAGCCGTTGAAGACTCCTTCAAGTTGAAGACTTGGTTGGGAAGCGTTCACGATGGGTTTCGTGTCAGAGTTAAAGTTATGACTACTGCATAAGGGTATGTGAGTACGAGTGTCTTGTAACTAGCTTTGTTTTCAGTATAGTGGATATCCTGGGTTTGGCTGCCCCGGAGTGGTTTTTCTAAATTCCGCATTTAAGATATTTTGTTGCACACAAATACACACACTTGGTTGTTTAGAAGTCATTATTTTATTTACAATTTAATACGGTAATGGTTATGCATTATTACCCAGTCTTTATCAATTAACCATGTTTCAATTGTGACCTTTATGTCATCCAAATCGTATATGTGGAGGTTTGGCGTTGTTTGTAACACAACTTCAAGTTTTTCACCATTCTTGAGTTGCAGAGATTGCTTCAAGGTGTGCTTGAAATCTTCTTTTTTTTTTTTTTTTTTTTTTCAAAATCCTTAAAGGCAATATCTAAAACTCTTTCCATAGGTAAACCAGGCTCCACATAGAACTTTTTCTGCATAAAAGATAGAATTACATATCAATAAATATTTTGCCACTAATAAGTTTAACAATGATTACAAAGTAAAATAAATAATAATAAAAAAAACCTCTCTCAAGACACCTACCATTTGAGCATCCTAAATATCTAGTTTTTTTTGTTGTGGTACCTTCCTTCAATCGCGTGGCAAAAATCACAAAATTTTCCACTTATGACCAACTTCGCCCTAAGTCTACGAAATTTCATACCTTCCGTGCCTACTGGCAGACCAAGCCTATTATGCCGCAACACCACCTTCTGGGATGCGCCAAACATCAGTAGGTGAAGGGACTTTCCTCGAAGTTATTGCCCCTTCTTTATCTGTATTTTAAAACAAGTAGCGTTAGTTTTAAGTGAAATAGTTACATACATCATAGTAACATTCTTAAAACATTAAAGCAATCGTGGACTGGCATATATATGTTAAACATACTAATTGTGTGGACTCCCCACGGGCTAATTCTTGTGGTTGTGGCCTTTGCGTGGGAGTGGATGTGTAACGACCCACCCCAATGACACAATATTTTTTTCTTTTGACTCCTCCGCACTAAACTTACAAGGAGGTCACTCATCCTGGTACTACTTTCACAAAAGCACGATTAACTGCTGAGTTCTGATAGGTTCATGATCATTACGACTTTAAAACACGTTGTATTAAATATGGTATGAATATACACATAAGCACATTCTCATTCCCATACCCAGGCAATATGTGACATCACAGGATGTATGTGGGTCACTGCAATGCTCTATTGGGTCACTGCATCCCTCTAGGCCAGGGGTGGAGGTGAATGGACCAAGGCTCTGCGACATACCAAGCAACTCCTCCAAATTTGGGTTTGTCAAGGGGGAAACAGACGGAGTACCGAATTATGGGATCTCTTCAAAAAGCATGATAATGAATGGGAGATCAGAAAGGGGGATCTTGCATCTCATCATCATCATAAGCTATGGATGTCAGCACATGTGGTGTGCTTTTCCTCACTGATCTGGATAGTGGCGAATTCTTTGGTTTTCTTTTTGAAGCCATGTCTACCTACATAGTTTAACAGAATGTTAGAGGTAATAATTTAAATCATAAATATAAAACATCAAGGCATCATAAGATAATTTAATAAGTGTATTAAATGGCTTATCGAAATATGTACAAACTATCGAGCATAAGGCTATGTTTACTTACTCCAAAAAATAAAATTAAAAAATAAAAAAATTTATGTTTCCTTATGCTTCGACACTAGAACTTTGATGGTGGGAACATCATTATATGCACACTCAACATTGTCATTGGCAACATCAATTGGGTCCGCATTAATGTTTCGATTATATGGCTCGTTATCACGATAGTTGCCATCATCATCAATGTGCCCTCCCCCTTGGCCAACGTTGTACACTTGTCTTGGTTTCGTCCTAACTATGAAACCCCAGTACGGGTGCCTCTCATCCTTGACATAGTATACTTATGATACTTGGGAAGATAATACGTACAGGTCATTAGTAATACGTTCCCCTGTGTGGATTAGTCTTTTGAAACTCACAAGGGGGATTCCATATTCGTTCTCCTTGTATCCCTTATTTTTCTCTATGTCAGCCCAATCACACTTGAATAGCACAGGTCGAGACTCGTCGTAATATTGCACCTCGATTATGCGAGTTAGCTTGGGGTAGTAGGTTGGGGTAGTAGGTTGGGCCATCGACAGATGGCACACATACTCCACAGTTTTGAGATGTCTTTCCATTATAGTGGGACAAAATACGAAATATCATGCCATTAATAACTAGGGGTGGGCAAAACCTGCAAAACCCACCCAAACCTGCCCCGCCCTACCAAGACCAGTTATTTGCTTAAAAATCGTGGGTATTGGTCAAATTCTGGTAAAATTGTGTGGGGCGGGGTGGGTTGCAGGTTTAGGATTTTTAAAACCCCAGGTAATCGCCTCGCCCTGCACTAAACCTAAACGAACTAAAAAAACCCTAACCCCCCTCTGCCCCTCACTTCTTTCTTTCTTCCCTTCATTTCTTTCCCTACCCTACTTAGCCGAGTCCCTCTTCGTTATTCTGAGGAAGAGCCGCTCCGTCACTGCTTCTAGTATTCTTCATTTTCTCCTTCGGTTCCTCTGTTTTCCTTTCTCTCTTCCTTTTGTTCAAGGGTGTTAAAGACATATCTAGCCCTCAGCTAGATATGTGTTCTCAAGATGAAGATAAGAGCTAAATGATAGGAACTAAAGATATGATAATTAGTTTGAATTCAAATACTTAGATCAGATTGTAATCTTTCATTCTCATCACAACTGTACTCTCCTACTCTCATGTAACTATGTTCCATTTTCTCTATATATATAAAGCACCTCAACCAACATTTGGTAAGGTAGCAACCCACACAACATTAGTCTATAAACCTTTTTTTTTTTTTTTTTTTTTTTCTTTTCCCTACCATGTCTACTACAGTCCCACCTTCCGCTTCCACCCCTCCTCCCCCTCCTCCTCCCGTGATTATTTCTACCTAGTATCAAACACCTTCGTTGGTCGCCTTCACCAACTACAATCCAATTAAGCTCACTAAGGACAACTACTCTGTCTGGCTGCCTCAGATTGTTCCTCACCTCAAGGGAGGAAGCATTTACGGTTATGTTGATGGATCAACTGCTTGTTCATCTCCTACCATTATGTCCACCAAAGATGGCATCTCTACAACCTCTCCCAACCTGGCTTTCCTCCATTGGAGCATGCAAGATCAACTGCTTCTAGGAGCCATCAACTCAGCTCTTTCCGAGAAGATGTTGTCGCATGTAACTAGATGCGTTACTTCCAGAGATGTGTGGACCACACTGGAGACTCTATTCAAGTTGAAAAATAAAATAATGGCTTCTAACAACCAAGCGTGTGTTTGTGTGCAACAAAATATCTTAAATGCGGAATTTAAAGAAGATAAGATATTTGTTGACGAAGTGGAAACTCTGTGAAGAGAAAAACCACTCCGGGGCAGCCAAACCCAGGATATCCACTATACTGAAAACAAAGCTAGTTACAAGATACTCGTACTCACATACCCTTATGCAGTAGTCATAACTTTAACTCTGACACGAAACCCATCGTGAACGCTTCCCAATCAAGTCTTCAACTTGAAGGGGTCTTCAATGGAATCATTTACCTTAGGGCTGACCCCTAAGATAGACTTCACACGAACAAGAAGCACACACCGGCAACGGCTTGAGAGCTAGCTGATCTTCGATTCTCCATAAACACCCTCTCTAAGCACTATAGAATTCGTTACAGAATTCTTACAATTTACAAGCCTAGAGCCCTCTATTTATAGGCTTAAAGAACCCCTAAATCTGCTGAAAATCGAACTTTGGCTGTCGAGCGTCCGGACGGTCTTCTGTGACCACCTTTCAGAAACAGCGCAATTCTATGCTTATCAGGTCCACGTTCGGACGGCTTGGCCGAGCGTCCTAATGGTCTTCGCGAAAACTCCTTTCCACGTTCGAACGGAACTCTGAAATATTTTGAAATGCTGGACAGGGTCCAAACGTGTTGCCACCTCGTCAGGACATCTTGGAAAGACTTCCCTAACAGTGTCGACTTCTGAAATCCAACTCAGTGTAGAATAATGATTGACCTAGCATCTGGACGGTGTTGCTCTGTCGTCCGGATGTCTTCAATGTAATCGGCTAGACACTGCGGGACGTTCGGACGCCTTCAAAGGCTCGTCCGGACGGTTGCACAGAAACCGGCTGTTCTGACTTGGAAATTGCATGAAATCTTCATAGACATCTTCTTAGAAACTTGTGACCATACACATGGCATGAAATGAGACATTGTCCATATTACTTGAAGACTCTGAATAGAACCGATAATCCTGTTAAAAAGCAACCGTTACATAAAGTGTTTTTGTCAACCAGAATGTTGCCAATATAAAATACTAACAAACTCCCCATTTGGCCATTTTAGGACAAAAAACACTTGACCGGTTTGGAAATACATTCCCGGTCTAAAACAAAAAATACTCCTCCTTTTTGTCTCAAGGGTAAACAGAGTATAAGAGAAAACCATAATTACTAAAATTCAAAACAATAAGAATAATAGTAAAGTGTCTCATCAAAAGCTCAAATCAACATAAGAGAAAACCAAAACCTCAAGATATCACATTTCTTGAATTTGAGCCACTTCGGCTTCTTGCACTTAAAGTCAGGAAACCATAGACTGAAAATTTTCAGTCACTTGAGTCTTTTAGCCTGAAACTGATCATCTGTAGAAAGAAATCTTCTAGACAAATGGTCTGCAAGATGATAAAGAAGATTCACCACTGAATCTCTAGCTGGTACAGATCTAGAGGAAAATGTTACGGAAAACTCTGTATGAGCAGGGGGAATGAGCTCATCTAAAATTTGAGATCTCTGGAAATTATGATTTCAACACTGGTTTGTTTTTCAAAGAGCCCTCTGTCTGACACTATGCTGGAAGCCGCTGGACAACATATTCCTGAAAATATTTAAACAGAAATCTCTCCAAAAATAACACCACAAGGAAATATTAGATCCTATTAGTTCAAAAAGAATGTGGTATTATGACGGTTATTAATTGGTTGCACAAAGGAATACAAAAGTAGATATAGCAATCCAAAGGACACAGATGTAGCAACATCCATCCAACATAAAGACAGAAAAAATTGCACAATCTCTCAAATCATCATTCCAATCAATCAAATATTCCAATATTCTAAAAAGAACCAAAGCTTAAGAGAATAAGGAAAGCCAAAGGAAATACATGGGAATGAGAAACGATGTGTAGAGAATGCTAAAATCTTGGGATCAGTCCGAGAGAAAACATGCATAATACAACATGATAGAACAGGCAAAAAGTAGTATGTGTTTGGCAGAGAAAGCAAAAAGCTCATGTCCGGACGTGGTACATACTCGTCCGAACGGCATGCTGTCAGATAAGAGATCGACAGAGCTAAGCACGTCCGGACGCAAGAACATGTCCTTCTGGATGCTTCACACTATAAGCTGAAATACAGAGGGAAATATGCAGAAAAAAAAATTCCCTAACATTAACTTCAAAACATGCATGTATAAATAACTGATAAAACAGTCAAATAGCATTTCAAAAATATACCAATATATAATTGAGAGTTAAGAGTCAATAAGCATAAAAATTTCCCTGCAGATAGAAATTTTTCAATAGTAAACTTAACTCATGCAATGCATGTGTGTGTGAAAGCTTTCACAATAAGATATGAAGTTTACTGATATGACTTAAAGCAACCAGATTTTCTAAATAAGAGAGAAAATAAATGTTAGATCAGTCAAAAGTCAAACCTTATTTTACTAGGGCCTAACCACCCTCATTTGATACACCCCTCCTAAGCTGCAACACTTTTCTTTTACTTCGTTATTTAGTGATCATCTATTTCCGCAATGATTTGATCACTGACTGTTTCTATAGGGACAAGTTCAAGAATAGATTTATAGCACAAAAGCAGTGGATCTTTTTATTTATCCATATTTATTCAGTTTTGAATTTTTTAATCACTTGGTGCTACAACCTAGAAAAATGCCAGAACTTATGGGTTCTAGGTTCAACTAGCGAGTTGGACAATTTGAACATCTTAGCAAAAAAAATCTCTCTCATTAGAATTTCCAAAAGCTAAAAGTCAGAGAGAAAAAAAATGTACCTTAGGGGAGTATTGGATAGTGCACATTTTTCATCGCATGAGAAAAGCAACTATCTAGTATGGATGCAATAGGAAAACTTTGCAGATATCAAATATAAACTCTCAGTTATATAAATGCAAAAATAATTAATGTATCAAAAATTGAGACACCAATTAAACACACATAAGATATCTGAGAAGCTATATAAGGGACCAATAAAAATCTGCATCCTTTTTCCCATTCCTTTTTTTTTTTTTTTGAAAAATAAAAGACAAAAACAACAAAGACATGCTTAAAAGGAAAAGAACATATGTCTAGACAAAGCATGTAGGTAAGAGCAAACCTGACCTTAGGGAGAGGGGTTTGACTATACCAAGACAGAAAAGCAGTGACATGCTTTCTCTGTCATCCCTAGAATGTGCCTGTAGAAAATTCTCAAAGCCACCAAGAGAAAATCTAGGGATAGAAAAGGTGGTTCCTCAAACAAAATGCAAGGCAAAAACAGGATATAAGATATGACAATCAATGCAATGCAAACATACCTGGTATACACTAGGATTTAGGAACCAAAATCCTAGGCATGGTGAGACTGCACCTATACTAGGTGAGTCCACTCCCCCTCAAGGGGTCAATGGTCTCATCCTTTCTGACCCAACCCTGGTGTACCCGTGGTAGATGTGATCGGGTATTGCTCATACTGTCCATTCTCCTCAGCATCCCTTGTAACAAGCTTAGCAACCCTTCATAGGCATGGTTGTTATCGGACTTTTGCGGCTTTTTCTTGTAGTGCCTTGATGTGTTTTTCGAAATAGACAGTTGTTGTTGCCGCTGATGCCATGGAACCTGATGTCCTGCTGAAGGTAGAGTACCTGATGTGGTCTTAGTAGGCAACTTCCTCTATCTTCTGAGCTTGGAGCTATGGACATTTGGGTCGGATGTGACCGGTGATGCCGCAGTGATGATAGGTGGGCAGGCTTCTTTTGTTGGAATGCTGGTTGACTTTCTCTGCAGAAATATGGTTAGCATTCTTACAAACAATATTGCCTTTACCTTTTATATGTCTCCTATGCGGAGGGACATATTTTGATGAGGAAGAATCTTCAACTTCACTTTTCCTCAGAGCATCTTGCTTAATCCAAGGCTTGTGGGATTTCAACAAATAACAATTTGGCCTAATATGACCAATCTTCCCACAATTATGACACTTAGGAATAAACTTACCTTGTATTCCTGATTCCTTGGATTTAGGAATCACATGATTAGTTAAGCAAGAATTATCTAAACAAGCTGTATTTTTTTATCACAGACTTAATATCAATAGAATCTAATTCAAAACCAGAAGCATGTGAAGTAGAAGTACTTAAATCATCAACAGTTAAATCAAGCTTGTTAGAAATATCTGAGTGAATACAAAACATGCTTTTCAAATTATCACTTGAGAATTTTTCCAATTTATTCTCAAGTTCATTAATAGTATTAAGTAACATGGTATTCTCATATTTCAAAGAGTCAATCAAAACATGTGATTCAGATAATTGTAAAATCAAAGACTTTTTTTCTTGCTTAATCTTCTTGAGTTCTCTATTGGATTTCTTAAAGAGTTTACCTATCAAAAGGGTCTCTTTAGAGAAATCATAAAAATCATCTTCAGAAAACTCAGGAAGATTTATGTTAGAAGAAGTCATGGATCACACTTAGGAAATAAATCCAAACACAAGTGTACCCGCTCTGATACCAATTGAAAAATAAAATAATGACTTCTAACAACCAAGTGTGTGTTTGTGTGCAACAAAATATCTTAAATGCGAAATTTAAAGAAGACAAGATATTTGTTGACGAAGTGGAAACTCTGTGAAGAGAAAAACCACTCCGGGGCAGCCAAACCCAAGATATCCACTATATTGAAAACAAAGCTTGTTACAAGACACTCATACTCACATATCCTTATGCAGTAGTCATACCTTTAACTCTGACATGAAGCTCATCGTGAACGCTTCCCAACCAAGTCTTCAACTTGAAGGGGTCTTCAATGGAATCTTTTACCTTAGGATCGACCCCTAAGATAGACTTCACATGAACAAGGAGTACACACTGGCAACGGCTTGAGATCTAGTTGATCTTCGATTCTCTCTAAACACTCTCTCTAAGCACTATGGAATTCGTTATAGAATTCTTACAATTTACAAGCCTAGAGTCCTCAATTTATAGGCTTAAAGAACCCCTAAATCTGCTGAAAATTAAACTCTGGTTGTCGAGCATCCAGACGGAAGATATCCACGTTCGGACAGTCTTCTACGACCGCCTTTCAGAAACAGTGCAATTCTATCCTTATCAGGTCCATGTCCGGACGGTCTACGCTAAAACTCCTTTCCGCGTTCGAACGGAACTCTAGAATATTCTGAAATGCTGGACAGCGTCCGGACGTGTTGCCACCTCACTCGGACATCTTGTAGAGACTTCCCTAACAGTGTTGACTTCTGAAATCCAACTCAGTGTAGAATAATGAATGACCTAGTGTCCGGACGGTGTTGCTCTGTCGTCTGGACGTCTTCAACGTAATCGGCTAGACACTGCGGGGCATTCGGACGCCTTCAAAAGCTCGTCCGGACGGTTGCACAAGAACTGACTATTCTGACTTGGAAATTGCATGAAATTTTCATGGACATCTTCTTAGAAACTTGTGACCATATACATGGCATAAAATGAGACACTGTTCATATTACTTGAAGACTCTAAATAGAACTGATAATCCTGTTAAAAAGTAACCGTTACATAAAGTGTTTTTGTTAACTAGAATGTTGCTAATATAAAATACTAACACAAGTCTTAATCAAAGGCGCACACTATGCTAGTGCATTATTAGCTGGCGACTCTCAAAAAAGGATCCTCGTCCATTGCTGATTATTTTCACCGGTTTCAAACTCTATCCGATGCTCTTGCCATCGTTGGTCAACCCCTTAATGAGTTTGAACAGGTCTCTTTCCTTTTGGCAGGACTCGGATCAGACTTTGATCCTTTTGTGACCTCTTTCACAACCAGAGTTGAGCCTCTCTCTGTTGACGAAATCTACAGCCACCTTCTCTCCTATGAGATGCACTTAGAATAGTATCAAACCTCTGTTGATCTTGCAATTGCCGGTGCCAACTTTGCAACTAGAGGTAAGTCTCCCCAATACTCATCTGGCATTGGCATGCGTGGGGTTCTCGTGGCAATTCTTCTTCTGGCCGTGGCTATTCCACTGGCGCTTCTCGACCGTTTTGTGGCAAGGGTCGTGGAGCCTCCTCTAGTCGTGGTTTCCCCTCCAGCAATTCACAATCCAACTGATGAGTACCAAATATTGTGTATTTAGACCCCTTAATTTACATTAGTTAAACCTTTAGCTTTGTTATTTTCTAATGCTTTGGTTAGTTTTAGTGTTTTTATATTTTGTAGGACAATAAGAGAGAAATGATACAATTCAAGCAAAATACAAGGAAATTCGGATGCAGCAGACCAGTACATTTATACTGATCATAACAGGACCAAAAGATATCCGTTTTGGGAGTTTCTTAGGTCTAAATTGAAGTTCAAGATGTCAGCTTTCCAACGCAACAATTTTCAGCCACTTTGGAGATGCGTGGAAAAAGATATGGCTGTTTGAATTTCAGTCGTCGGATCATCCCGAAAATCCGGAACCATCTCTCTTATTATTTTTCTTTTGCTTCATCCCTTGTCTCCCCAAAGCTAGAGCCAATACACGTTTTTCTCCACATTCTCAGCCACTTAATCACCTTTTTTTCCACTCAACATCATTCCATAAAACACTCACCACTCATTCCATAAAACACTCACCACTCATCTCTCCACTCATACACCCACTCACCCATTCCACACAAACCACTTGGCTATAAAAGGAGACCAAGGCTGAAAATCAAAGGAGAAGAAGAGGCATGAGCCTCTTTGTACATAACTTCTTGCTTCTCTTCTTCTTGTAGCTTATTTCTTTCCTTTTGCAA
This sequence comes from Alnus glutinosa, assembly GCF_958979055.1. Classification (NCBI taxonomy): domain Eukaryota; kingdom Viridiplantae; phylum Streptophyta; class Magnoliopsida; order Fagales; family Betulaceae; genus Alnus; species Alnus glutinosa. Next base: position 20,403,173 of record NC_084893.1, on the reverse strand, counting down.
CTCTTTGATTTTTATGCTTTTAATGTTTTAAGTTGTAGTTATTTTATCATGTGTAGCTAATATTTTCGTTTGGGGTTGATGATGAAACCTCACCATTGAAGAGAAACCGAGTTTCTTGCTTGTTCATGCTATTTGAGTTTATGGGTTTGATTTCTCATTGTTCTACTTCGATTTTCTTGAAATGATGTTTTGATATCTCTTGTGGTTTCCGGATACAAGTGATGATGTGGAATAAGTTTCATTAAATCGGTTGCTTGGTTTTTCATCTATCAAAACATTGGACATTCATTGTGCGTCGTTTGACTAATACATTGTTTTATCGGTTCGAATGAAGATATCCATTGTGATTGAATGATACATTGGATGTTTGGATTTCAATTGGTACTCTTTGTGATTTGTGCTATGAACGAAATCATTGAATGATCTAAATGATTTTTGAAGCAATGTAGAGCATACCTAAGATTTATACGTGACAACCTCGAATAAGTGTGATGAGCATGAGATTAGGTTGATATGATTTGGTGAGTGTGGATTCCAAAACCCTAGACCCCTTTATTTTCATTATTTTTGTTTATATTATCTTTTAACAAAAACCCTAAATTTGGAACTAGGTTAAAATAGGATTAGTTTGAATAGAGATTAATTTTCGCAACACAATTCCCTGTGGGATCGACCTCGCACTTGCATAACGCTATATTGCAAAACGATTCGTGCACTTGCGAGTACTTATTTTAAAACACATCAAGTTTTTGGCGCCGTTGCCGGGGAATTGTTTTGTTTGTGGAAATTGATTTTTGTTTGAATTGATTTTATTTTTCTACTAGTTTAGGTAGATTTTTGTTTTCTTTTTCTTCTTCCAATTTTTGTTTCTTTTTATTTTTATTTGTTTTTGTTTTATTGTCTAACCCAAAAAAAAAAAAAAAAAAAAAAACAAGGTTTTCTGTTTTATTGTTATTTCAGGTTGTGCGGAATTTTACGAAGTCGATCGATCGAACCAACACTGGAGGTGTTACCTGAAATAGTTCAGTAGCAGAAATTCTTGCCAAAAAAAATTATTTTTTGGTCCAAATTTGTAAGTTTTAATTCTTGCCTTTCTGGTGTCGTTGGTTGTTTTATGCATTCGTGTTAGTCTTCAATTTTTTTTTTATTTATTTATTTTGTTTGTGCTATTTTTTTTTTCTTTTAATCTTCAAAAAAAAAAAAAAAAGTATATTTTGCTAAGTGTGGTCTTACGGCGCTATCTAAGTGTCGAGGCAAGTTCTGGCTAGGAAAGTCTTGGGATTTAAGTGTGTCCGGTGTGACCCCCCTCACTTTCCTGGGAACGAACCTGGGTTCTTAGAGAATTCTGTCTGCCCCACTTGCAATTTCTTTAAAAAAAAAAAAAAAAAAAGGGTTCATATTTTTGGTAGGAAGTGATTGTAAAACATGAATTATCACCCATATGAACCATGTTCCTATTGCTCTGATCCTTATCATAGTGATAGTAATTGTCCCTCCTGGGGACAGTTCTATAATTTTTCACTTGAGCAATTGAACACAAACTCCTCCAGCTCGGGATTCGATTCAAATCCCAATTTTTACAACCCGGACTGGAGCGACCATCCTGATTTCTCGTGGCAAGCTCAAGCCATGGGAAATTGTGCTCCCCAATTTCAGAAACTGCACTATCCTGATTATCCACGTACAGTTTGATAACCAATCTTCCCATCCTTCATCCTACGTTTATCCAGCCTCTTCTTTACAGTCCACTTTAGAAGACACTCTCAAGGCCTTCATGCAGTTTTCAAGCCAAACAATTAATGAAGTGAAGCAGGCTATTAGTGACGTGAAGAATGCTACCTTGGAAAACACTCAGGCGATTGCCAGGATAGAAGGACAGTTCGAATATCTGGTTGCTGAGTTTAACAGACTGGAGGAAGAAGAGCTTCAAATTTAGCTGATGGCTCAAGGGCACTACATGATTGATGAGGATGATGCTAGCCATTCTGATCATGAGCATGTCCCTGCCATCACTTTATTGGAGAATGAAGAAACTGTGGATAGCATCAGAGGGGAAGGAAGAGAGGAGCACCCGGAGCAAGCAGCGCCCCCGCCCAATCCAAATACATCCGAATACGGAATGAGTACTGAAGCTCATTCCTTCATCACCATCCCTCTTGAGACATTTCATGAGCCCCAAGCTTTAATTCTTACATGTCTCAAAGAGCCATCTTATGCCAAAACTGTCAAGGATCTATGCACACAACCGCGCAAATCTAGGAACCATCGTCCTACAAAGATCCTTCAAAGCAAGCAAGTTAGCTACATAAGATGGCGAAACATTTCTCTCGAGGGACATCAATTCTTTAAGAAGAAAGGGTGGAAATGATTGGTTGGACATCCACATGATCGGGGAAGGCGCTGTAAATTTTCTTTTACCTTTTTGCACAGTTGTTTTTTTTATTATTATTATTTTTGTTAAATATTTTGTTTCTGTTTTACCTTATTTTGTTGTCTGTTTTTGTTTGTTAGTTTATTTTTAATTTTTCAAAAAATAAAAAAATAAAAAAATAAAAATTGGTTCATATCTTTGGTGGGATAACTTCTTGCTATAGGGCGTAAGTGAAGCATGGATTCTTATTTTGATAATTATTGTGATTCTTCTGTACAACATGTTTCACCTAGTGGTAGGACACTTGCTCCAACCAACTACCCTTACAGTTTCAACCCACATGAACCATGGAAAGCTTGCTAAATGAGAACATGGAAGCCTCGAAGGAGAGGAAGGTGGGGAATGTGAAGAAAGCAAAGAAGGCGAGGCAAGCAATCCGGAAAGGATATGAGTGCGGTACTCATATCGTAGTGCTCTCTCTCTTCTGTCATAGATCGCCATCACCGGATTGAGGATAGATGTGAGGAGCGTCCAGGTTGACAAGACGGAAGAGAAGGTCTTGCATGATCAAGAATAATCTTGCTTCTGGATAGTATGATCAAGAATAGTCTTGCTTCGTTGTGTGTGAATTTGGTTGTGATGCTGCATTTTTCCCAACTTTAAACTTTGAAATTGGTTATGAACTACATCTTCCCTTCCAGGAAGCGATGATGAGTTCAGATTAGAAGAAAGATTTGGCTCTCGAAGTGTGAAGGGTTGAGAGCTCATAGGTGTGCTTTGCAAGAGAGAAGACGAGTGAATTTATAGAGAAAATTTGAGAGGGGACGGTGCAAGTGGTGCCGACAGTGAATCGTAATATCTCCATCCCTTTCTCGGAACGCTCATCCAGCTCATTCTCGGGATGCCCCTCTACGACTGCTAGTTGCGGAAAGTGCGGCGATGAATCCGGAAAAGTCATTGGGTAAATTCAGAATTCGAGAAGGTGAAAAGGGTGAAAACTTGAAAAAGAAGAGAACTCGTGATTCGAGGGCGGCTGTCTACTAGTGATAGTGGAAGCTGCGCTCAGAATGACATTGATTAGACCGCGTCTCGCCCACTGATTAAGTTCTCTTTCCTTCCCTTCAAATCTTTCGAATCACCGCTTCATTTCTATCTTTCTCTCCTTCAGATTCTTTGAGGGATATCATCGTTTCCTAAGTTTTCCAGAAAAATGGCTTCTTCCTCTTCCCAAAATAATCTTGATCTGAATGCTACGCCAGTAGTACAACCCGAAATTTGGCGTCCATTATTCTTAACGCAAAAAGGTCCTCTCATGACCAATGACTCTGTGATGCTGAATGATGCAGCAGCTGCAGCCGTGGCTCAAGGCATCATAACTCCTCGAGATGATAAGTTGTTGGCGGATAGGACTGATGCTCAAGCCATCAATGACTCTTTGGCTTTCAGTATTCAGAGTGCTTCTTCAGTTACAAACATGGCTCGACGTCTGCAAGTTCGAGGGAATGAAGTTCAAGCGCTAAAAGCTCAAACTTTGGCTTTGCAGCGAATGTACATGGACTTTAGGCGTAGGAATCGGGTCCTACAGCAAGAAAATAAAAAGCTGAAGAAGGTGGTAGATTCGTATGCGAAAGACTTGGAAAAGAGGTATGCTGAGTTGGAGCAGAATACCAATCGTCTGCAAGAACAACACCAGGACCTCTTGCGTGTAGTCCAAAACCTCAGGGTTTTCCGCCCAGAAACTTAGTCAGGTATAAGCATACCGAATACTCTGGGGATGTTGCAGGAAAGGTCCAATTCGCAAGTTTATGTTTTCTTAGAAGTACTTCGTTTTGTAAGACAATAATTATATTTTTATTTTTTTATTTTTATTTTTTATTTTTATTTTTATTTTTTATTTATTTATGGACTGTAATAAAAAAAAAAAAAAAAATGGCGCTACGAAGATCCTTCGAAGCAAGCAAGTTGGCCACCTGAGAAGGCGACACATTCTTCCAGAGGGATATCAGATTCTAAAGAAGAAAGGGTGGAAGGGATTGGTTGGACATCCACATGATCGGGGAAGGCGCTGTAAATTTTCTCTTACCTTTTTGTACAGTTGATTTCTTTCATTTTTATTTCTTTTCATTTTATTTTCGTTTCTGACAGCAACTAACATTTTGATGTTTGTGTCTATGAGAAATGTTGCTGTTAGTTTTTGTTGACAGGTGTTTTGGTGTTTAAGTTTGGGGGACGCCTTGACCTTTCACACCTCGATGTTTCCGTATTTCTGGTAATGTATTTCTACACTACACATTGCGGACAATGTGTAATTCAAGTTTGGGGGTATGGAAAAGCACTCTGTCCATTTGTTTGTTTGTTTAAATTTTCTGTTTGTTTAAGTTTCCATTTGTGTGTTTGTTTAATTTTTCTAATTGTTTGTTTATTTCATTTGTTTGTTTGTTTAAATTTTCTAATTGTTTTAAGTTATTTTTAGTTGTCTTTTTGTTCTTAAGATGTTTTGATAAAAAATAAAAAAAAAAAAAAAAAAAAATTATGTTGTCAAGTTTGAGTTAAGCCATAGCTGTGGTTTGCATTTCATCGGCTTGCTTAAAGTTTTTGAACACATCATGTCTTTAGGAATCTGAGTCTTTTGACTTATTTTTGGGCTAGTAAGATTTCACTTGAGTTGAACTATCACGAGCACGTTAGCATGTAATTTGTGGGGTATGAATTTGTGCTTAATTGTGTATTTTGAGAGTTGTTGGATGACTTATTGATAAATAACCTTGGCTTGCAAGATATATATATATTTAAAAAAAAAAAAAAAAAAAAAAAGATCATTTTGAGTTTTTCACTGAGTAACCGGGCCTCTTGCCTCACTAAGCATTGAGTGTTCGCGTCAAAAGGTGAGAATTTCAATTTGGTTAATTGTATGGCTAGTTTGGCTTCGTATCCTTTTTGACTTGAGTAATTAAGCCCTTAGGGATGTTTCTACATCTAGTGCCCTAAGACCATTTGGTTTGGGAGCCACTGGCCCAACACTCGTTACATGGGTCAATTAGAAAGCTTAAGGGAGCCGAGCATTGCACAGCCAACATATTAAAAAAAAAAAAAAAACAAAAACAAAAAAAAAACAAAAATATATATATATATATATATATATATATATATATATATATATAAATAAAATAAAATAATTTGCATATCTTGCCTTGGTTCTTTCATTTGATAGGGATTCCAATGATTTTTGAAGTACTTATCTTGAGATTAAAATGAAACCTCATAATTGCATGTTGATTTCACTCTACACTTTTGAGGAAATGTGATGTCTTAACTGTCTATTTATGAGTGATTTGATGATTGGATCCCCTGTTGATGTTTATGATGGGGTTTGTCTTTTTAAGCATGCCAATGACGTATGAACCATGGTCTGGGTAAACTTTTTCTCGTTGACAGCATAATGTTTGAATGTTTGTGGGTATCATTTCTGGCAAACCCTCACGAGACTTCACTCGTCCACTAGGGAGTCCTAGGGGTTTAAAAGGCTTGTTGCATATGCTAAATGCAATCGTGTCTCCCACGAAAGAGGATTTATGTTTCATGCTTTGATTTTGTTTTTCATTTTGTTTTGCTAAGGGACTAGAAAAATGTAAGTTTGGGGGTATTTGATGAGTACCAAATATTGTGTATTTGGACCCCTTAATTTACATTAGTTAAACCTTTAGCTTTGTTATTTTCTAATGCTTTGGTTAGTTTTAGTGTTTTTATATTTTGTAGGACAATAAGAGAGAAATGATACAATTCAAGCAAAATACAAGGAAATTCGGATGCAGCAGACCAGTACATTTATACTGATCATAACAGGACCAAAAGATATCCGTTTTGGGAGTTTCTTAGGTCTAAATTGAAGTTCAAGATGTCAGCTTTCCAACGCAACAATTTTCAGCCACTTTGGAGATGCGTGGAAAAAGATATGGCTGTTTGAATTTCAGTCGTCGGATCATCCCGAAAATCCGGAACCATCTCTCTTATTATTTTTCTTTTGCTTCATCCCTTGTCTCCCCAAAGCTAGAGCCAATACACGTTTTTCTCCACATTCTCAGCCACTTAATCACCTTTTTTTCCACTCAACATCATTTCATAAAACACTCACCACTCATTCCATAAAACACTCACCACTCATCTCTCCACTCATACACCCACTCACCCATTCCACACAAACCACTTGGCTATAAAAGGAGACCAAGGCTGAAAATCAAAGGAGAAGAAGAGGCATGAGCCTCTTTGTACATAACTTCTTGCTTCTCTTCTTCTTGTAGCTTATTTCTTTCCTTTTGCAACTCTTTGATTTTTATGCTTTTAATGTTTTAAGTTGTAGTTATTTTATCATGTGTAGCTAATATTTTCTTTTGGGGTTGAGGATGAAACCTCACCATTGAAGAGAAACCGAGTTTCTTGCTTGTTCATGCTATTTGAGTTTATGGGTTTGATTTCTCATTGTTCTACTTCGATTTTCTTGAAATGATGTTTTGATATCTCTTGTGGTTTCCGGATACAAGTGATGATGTGGAATAAGTTTCATTAAATCGGTTGCTTGGTTTTTCATCTATCAAAACATTGGACATTCATTGTGCGTCGTTTGACTAATACATTGTTTTATCGGTTCGAATGAAGATATCCATTGTGATTGAATGATACATTGGATGTTTGGATTTCAATTGGTACTCTTTGTGATTTGTGCTATGAACGAAATCATTGAATGATCTAAATGATTTTTGAAGCAATGTAGAGCATACCTAAGATTTATACGTGACAACCTCGAATAAGTGTGATGAGCATGAGATTAGGTTGATATGATTTGGTGAGTGTGGATTCCAAAACCCTAGACCCCTTTATTTTCATTATTTTTGTTTATATTATCTTTTAACAAAAACCCTAAATTTGGAACTAGGTTAAAATAGAATTAGTTTGAATAGAGATTAATTTTCGCAACACAATTTCCTGTGGGATCGACCTCGCACTTGCATAACGCTATATTGCAAAACGATTCGTGCACTTGCGAGTACTTATTTTAAAACACATCACCAACCGACCTCTATGTCTGGTCTGCAACTGCTTTGCTCATGTTGTAGACCAGACACAGGTTCAATGAATCTTATTCTCGTGAATAGTGTACTCAGGGTTAAGCATATCTCTCTGCCCCATCCAGCAGCTCCGATCAAAATTGGCATCCTGACTATGGAGCAACTCACCATCTCACTTCTCATTTAGCTAACCTGAACATCAAAGCTGATGACTACATGGGCACATATCAAATCCGCATTGGTAATGGTAAGGGACTCTCCATCAAACACATTGGTACCACTAGTCTCTCTACCCCTTACTCTTAATTTGATCTTTTTGATATTCTGCATGTCCCTCAGATTTCTAAAAATCTCATCTCTGTTCAAAAGCTCACCAGAGATACTAATACATTCTTTGAATCTCATCATTCCTATTTTCTTGGGGTAATTACCTTTTCCCCCATGAATTACTAAAAAATGCGCGATGCCCCCATAAACTACCAACTCGACCAAAATAGAGCATTCAACTACCAAAGATAACCATTTTCCCCCCTTCCGTTAGTCACATGCCGTTTTACCCTCATTTTCTTCCTCTTTTCCCCCTATAAACTACCACCATCTTCCTCTTTTCCCCCCATAAACTACCATCATCTTCCAACATGCCCCCATATAAAACGGCACATGACCCGTTGACCGTTTGTTTTAACCCCTTTGACTAACGGAAGGGGGCAAAATGGTTGTCTTTGGTAATTGAATGTTCTATTTCGGTCGAGTTGGTAGTTCATGGGGGCATTGCGCATTTTTTGGTAGTTCATGGGGGAAAAAGGTAATTACCCCTATTTTCTTTTAAAGGACCCCCGCATGGGGACACTCCTCCTCCACAGACCGGATAAACATGGTTTCTACCAGTGGGTGAGCGCGTCTCTACTTTTCAATGGCACTCACGTCTAGGACATCCCACCTTGAAGATTGTCCGTCGTGTGCTTTCTTGCTTTCAACTTCCAGTTGCTTCTTCTCAAGACTCCACTGTCTGCACTACATGCCTCGGTGCCAAGAGCAAGCAGCTCCCTTTTTCATTATCTTCAGCATCTGCCACTTGTCCTCTTGGTTTAATCTATACTAATGTATAGGGACCAGCCCCAGTTATGCTTAGGTCTAGTTTTAAATACTATGTATCGTTTCTTGATGCTTATAGCAAATACACGTGGCTTTATCCCATTTCATGCAAAAATGATGTCAGTGCTGTTTTCCAAACTTTCAAAACATATGTTGAACTTTACTTCAATTCTAAAATCAAAGCAAGCCAATTTGATTGGGATGGTGAATATCGCCCCTTCAACAAAATTCTTCAGCAATTTGGTATTCTTCATTGTGTGTCGTGTCCTCACACAGACAAACAAAATGGTGCCATCGAACGGAAACATCGACATATTGTCGAAGCCAGTCTAGCACTACTCTCTCATGCTCATTTACCCTTAAAATTTTGGGATGATGCTTTCTTTATTGCATGCTATCTCATCAATTGCATGCCCACATCAATTCTTCAAAATCTTTCACCATTTGAGATTTTGTTCAAGTGCTCTCCAGATTACACCATTTTCTGTGTACCTTTGGATGCCTTTGTTGGCCCAACTTATGTCCCTACAACTCTAACAAGCTTCAACCTCGTTCTATACCATGCTTGTTTTTAGGCTACAACAATCTCCACAAAGGTTACAAATGTCTCCATTTACCCAACAATCGCGTATACATTTCCCATGATGTTATCTTTAAT